>NC_037671.1:139223860-139357239 GCF_003255815.1 Theropithecus gelada | reverse complement strand
AACCATCATTCTTAGCAAACTATCACAAGAACAGAAAACCAAACACCACATGTTCTCACTCATAGGTGGGAACTGAACAATGAGATCACTTGGACTCAGGAAGGGGAACATCACACACCGGGGCCTATCATGGGGAGGGGGGAGGGGGGAGGGATTGCATTGGGAGTTATACCTGATGTAAATGACGAGTTGTTGGGTGCAGCACACCAACATGGCACAAGTATACCTATGTAACAAACCTGCACGTCATGCACATGTACCCTACAACTTAAAGTATAATAATAATAAATAAATTAAAAAAAAAAAAAGAAAGAAAATTCAAGTCCCAAAAGCTGTAATACTCTGAGGACTAAAGAAAATATATACGTTGATCAGATTTGCCCTAAGGGGTCAGTTTATACCCAAACATTTGCTGTCACAAGTATTAAATGTAGAAGCAATCCAATATCTACTATTTTACTTTTCTTTCAGGGTTAATCAAGTCCCTTATTATAATTCTTCAAATAAAAGCATTATTATAATAATGAAAAATATTTCTGCTGAACTTCCGAATAAAAAAATTTAGTAATAAAAAAAAAAAAGAAGTAAACAAAAAATACTTAATAATTATATGTTGTGACAAAAAGAATATAAACAAGTAGTAGGGTAGACAATGCCTGGGAGGTTAGAAGAGTGCTACTTGTGTGGCGAGGAAGGAATGTTCTGAAGTGATGACATTTGAACTTGGACTTAACTCTTCAGAAACAGCCACCCATAGGATGAGTTAGGAAAAGTCCAACCTAGCTGAAAGAAGAACAAATGAAAAAGCCCTGAGGTATCACAGAATTTGTTTTTTTATTGTTGTTCTTGTTTGTTTGTTTTGTTTTGAGCTATATAAAGTAGGCAAGAGAGCTATTTGGCTGATAGATTCTGAAAAAGATAGGCAGTGGGCCTAGGATCTGAAATGAGTTGGAAAAGGTGATCAGGCCTCAGCTTATACAAGGCCTTTCAGATTATTGAGTGGGAGTTGCTTTTAACTGTATGCCCAATAGAAGTCTCCAAAAAGTTTGAAGGTGGGAATAGGTGAGGAGGAATGTTGGCACCACTTGATTACTCTTTACTCTTGCAGTCATATGCAGAACAGACCGCATAGGAACAAGAATGGAAATGGGAATTTATTAGTGGGATGATCACTCCTCTTAGGCCCTTTGGGCCTTTTCTAATGCTCCTTTTAAGTATAAATATCTTTTTAATCAGTTTCAAAGAAAATGCTCTCTTTTGGTTAGGAAGTTATATCTATGGTCAACCTACCCATTAAGGAACTTTAGCAGGAGTACAGTAGACAGATAGTGATGGTTTGAATTGGTTGTTGGTAGTAGGGAGAGTAAGGAATGATTACATTCAAAATGTATCTTGAAAGTTGCAATGAAGGATATATTGATGGATTGCATATACAAGGTAGAGGAAAGGCACCAGTTGAGGACGACTTTTAGATTGTTGTCCTGAATTGATGGTGGTACCATTTACTAAGAACATCTGAGAAGGAAGGAAGGAAGGAAGGAAGGAAGGGAGGGAGGGAGGGAGGGAGGGATGGAAGGAAGGAAGGAAGGAAGGAAGGAAGGAAGGAAGGAAGGAAGGAAGGAAGGAAGGAAGGAAGGGAAAGAAAGAGAAAGAAAGAAAGAAAGAAAGAAAGAAAGAAAGAAAGAAAGAAAGAAAGAAAGAAAGAAAGAAAGAGAGAGAGAGAGAGAGAGAAAGAGAGAAAGAGAGAAAGAGAGAAAGAGAGAAAGAGAGAAAGAGAGAAAGAGAGAAAGAGAGAAAGAGAAAGAGAAAGAAAGAGATGAAGGGAGGGAGGGAGGAAGGAAGGGAGGAAAGAAGAGAAAGGAAGGAAAGGAAGGGGAAGGAAGGGGAAGGAAGGAAGGAAGGAAGGAAGGAAGGAAGGAAGGAAGGAGAGAAAGAGAGAAAGAGAGAGAGAAAGAGATTTGGGTAGGAAAACACAAGCTTAGCCAATTGACTAAGAAATCAGAACAGAAGAGATATAAGAAAAGTCAAAAGATAAAATTGCCCAAAATAGATATTCAACTATGTTTTTCATCATTTGTTAGAAGGAGGACCCTTCTTTCTTAACCTGAATAATTCTTTCACTTGTTATATGGGTCTTCTCTCTTTTCTTTTTCATTTGCTCACACTCTTAATTATCCCTGAGTCTATTTTATCTTCACCATCTTCTTACTTACTCTCTCTAAAAGTCAATATATGTAAACAACTATCAACCATTAACAAAAACAGAAAACAGACCAAACAAGCAAACCCTTAAACCTGCAGGGACCCTACATTCTTTCTCAGTACCATAGTTTCCTGGAACTTTAGAGCCATGTTTCTGAAAAGGGTATTCTATATTCAAGATTACCATCTCCTCACCTCCCATTGCTACAAAATCACTGACACTATGATTTTTACCCTCATCATTTTGATTAAAATCTCTCCCACAATTACTTTCCTGTGCCAAATTGGTGGATATTTACCATTTTTCATTCATTTGATTTTATTACTTTTATACCTTGTCCCTTTTAAAACTTGTTCTCATCATTTGTTTCCTCCTCCTGTTATTCCTCCTACCTTTCTTTTGACTTCTATTTTCTCATCTCTTACACTTTTTCTATCCCTTGTATGAGTTAATAGTCCTCAAAAATCTATTATCAGCATAATATTCTTCTCATTATAAAAAGTCTTCCCCCTGGTCTTATACTTACCTCAAGGGAGTGATAACTATGTTTCCTCTCTTATGGTGATGTTTACATGGATGTATACACCAAATTAAAGCTTATCAAATTATAACGTTAAATATGAGAAATTTGTTAGAAATAAAGCTCTTTTAAAAATGCACTGCTTAATTTGAATGAATCTTAGCAGAAAATCCATAAAAAGAGAAAATTTGGCTGGGCGCAGTGACTCACCTCTGTAATACCAGCACTTTGGAAGGCTGAAGCCGGCGGATCACCTAAGGTCGGGAGTTTGAGACCAGTCTGACCAACATGGAGAAACCCATCTCTACTAAAAATACAAAATTCGCCGGACATAGTGGCACATGCCTATAATCCCAGCTACTTGGGAGGCTGAGGCAGGAGAATCACTTGAACCCAGGAGGCAAAGGCTGCGGTGAGCTGAGATCGCACCATTGCACTTCAGCCTGGGCAACAAGAGTGAAACCCATCTCAAAAAAAAAAGAGAGAGAGAAAACTTGTTCCCATGACACTCTAGTTATGGTGGACTCTTGCTACTTTCTTTTCTCCTGTGAGACATACTAACCAAGATGAGTTAAACCATCTATCACCAGGTATTTATTGCCCAGATGTGCACAATTTGTTCCTAGAGACAAAATTCAATAAAAGTAACTTTAGTAACTTCTCAGGTATGAGTCTAGTTGTGACTTTTCAGATATAAGCCTGGTATGAATCTGCTTTAGTGTTTTTCATTTGTTTGTTTATATCTGGTGAATGCCTCAGGCATAGGCTTCATATTTTGTCTGATCACTTTTTCCCAGCTTCTGAATTAGCTCTGTGTCTATTTTCTTTCTGGCATTCCAAAGTTACCACAACTTATTTCAGAGTACTGTAGTATGCTAGGGAGTACCTCCATTAAGTAGTGACATCATTCGTAGAGCAGCAATTTCCTGTCTTTGGAGAAAGTCTACAGTCTCCCACAAGAAGGACCCAGTTTTTCCCTCTTATGATGGCTTTCTGAAACTCCAGATTTCTAGGGTTCATCATTACTGCGGTAGGGATTCCAGAGATAGTCCCAGACATTAGCTTTGCCTAACATTTTGGAATAAAACAGCCTATTTGCTGCCCCCAGAGGTTCTGCTCCTCTTGCTAAATAGGGTATTTTATTCTGAGAGTACAACCTGTAGGACGGAGCAAATGCATCTTTTTTGCTTTACTCTGATCTAAAATAAAGCTTGGAATACAGACTCCTATAGTAGCCATTCTGAAATACTTTGCAACATCCAGCATAGCACCAGTCAGGGCTAAAGGAAGGGAGACAGTATTAATTTACAGTTAGAAGGGTAGTCTACACACGCTCCTGAGTATAGTCTTGGATGATCCACTTCAGCAGGATAAACTTACATTTAGAAATTGAGCATGGAACGCAGCTCTCAGATAGGTTCCTAATCGAAAGTGCCCTGGGGAATCTTGCCTTGGAACAGTGTATAGCACCACTCCTATGCTTTCAAACGGGATTCAGTAATATTATGGAAATTTTGGTCAGTACTGGAGTATTGATTAGTCAATAATTGAAGATCACTGTCAGGCTTTTCCTAACTCTCATCTAATGCTTAGATTTACTTTTTTGAGGTACATATTGATAAATATTCACTTTATATTAACTCCTACCATTTTGCCTAACCCAGTCCTGGTCCACCTTATCCAGAATAATGCTAAATTCACAATCTCTAATAGTGGTCTTCAAACTTCTTTGAGAAGTACCCATATCAGCAATTATTAATTAATTAATTTGAAAATAAATATAAATAATGAAATAAACAGTTATGCATGACCATAATCTATATATTTACTTGATTTCTTTAAAAAGTATACAGATGTGTAAATATACTGTTATTAGCCAATATTTCAAGGTATGATATGTTTATCTTTTACAATATGTGTAGAATGTTTATTATTAAAACTAGAGTATTAAAGTGTATCGTTTATATTGTTCAGATCTTTTTTTTTTTTTTTTTTTTGAGATGGAGTCTCACTCTGTCACCCAGGCTGGAGTTTAGTGGCTCGATCTCAGCTCGCTGCAACCTCCCCACTCCCGGGTTCAAGCAATTCTCCTGCCTCAGCCTCTGGAGGAGCTGGGATTACCAGCACACATAACCAAGTCTAGCTAATTTTTGTATATTTAGTAGAGATGGTTTCATCATGTTGATCAGGCTGGTCTCAAACTCCTGACCTCAACTGATCCACCCCACTGGGCCTCCCAAAGTGCTGGGATTACAGGCATGAGTCACCGCACCCAGCCAAGTTTCTTAATAATTTCATAATTTCGAAGAATTCAGTTGACCTTTTTACCTGACCTGATTGGATCTTCATTAATCTTGCTTTGGAATGTACCTAGTAAAAAACCTATACATGAAGCCGAAATTTCAGCTCCTTTTTTTTTTAACGGAGTAGGGAGGAGAGTTGTTTTCTTACTTGTACTTACAAATATTATCTTCAATCCAGAGTTATTCACAGAATTTATTTTGATCATGTGTCCATCTGCAGAAGTTTACTGTAGTCAAAACTAGGTAACATAATCCATAAAACCACCTAATGGGATGCATGCACATTATAATGCATTGCAAAATGCTGAAAGCAAACATTTTCCTCAGGTTGTGCAACCTCCACTCTTCCCTCAGGATTCTTCACAAAATAAGAAATATGACATGATGAACCAGTGAAGATTCCAGTACCAATTCATATTTAAAATATAGGCAAAGCTTAACTTTAATTTTTTTTTTCAGGAAATTTGTAAATGCGAGTGCTGCTATTTTCTTCCCATACTTCAGTGGACTATCATTTGTTTCTGATGTTGCAGTTGCACCAGTTCAGAAACCACTGATTTATACAAAGAGTTTTTCAGCCATAATTCCTGCTGCTTCTGTTTTCTCCTATTTTAGCGGAACATGCAAGATGTCTTCCATCCTGGTAATACTTATTTATTTTTAACACAATTAAGCAAAATTATATATCTCTACTTTTTCTTAGTCCACATATTTCTTGACACTTCATTAAGACCTTCTTAGATTCCACAACTCTTTCATTAACAAGAAAAAATAATTTATAATTTTAACTTTCTTATAACAGTCTCTAATTACTTCATTAAGTAAATGAAGGTAAGTTACCTAATTTAGGAAATCCAGCAAAGAACTATTAATATACAAATGGTATTGACATCTCACACCCAATAATTCAGGCCTCTAGCTAGCTCTATATGATGGACATTTACTTAGTTTTGCGCTCTATAGCAAACTATATGCTCAGGAGATGCAATCATTATTGTTTCACTACCATTATCTAAGGGAATAAAATATGAATCC
This sequence comes from Theropithecus gelada, assembly GCF_003255815.1. Classification (NCBI taxonomy): domain Eukaryota; kingdom Metazoa; phylum Chordata; class Mammalia; order Primates; family Cercopithecidae; genus Theropithecus; species Theropithecus gelada. Next base: position 139,351,178 of record NC_037671.1, on the reverse strand, counting down.
CATTTTTATATATTCCTGCCCTCCAAGAACATTAATATTTAAACATTATTAAATATTCAATAGTTTAATTTCATAGCTAGATATTTAGGGAAAGTCACTGAGTCTTAGGCATGCAGGGTATTAAATGGACAATACCTGTAAAGGCATTATCCATTAGTAGAGAAAAATAATATAAAATTGAACATGCAAATTCAGCAATAATTTTGCATGTGCATGAAACATAGAATTAAATCCATTTATTTAATGAGTGGTCACTATGTTTAGAACAGGTTAGTGGATCCTGTAGGGAACTATCAAGTTGACTGAAAGACTAATGCACAAAGGAAATGATGATGAGGCCAGGCACTAATACAAAAATGAGGGGAAATAAATACATAAAACTAATGGGGATAGGAAGTTTCACTGAAAATATTGCAGTGAATAAATAAGATTTGTTCCTTTTATCAGTAAAGTTCTGGAGTTTAGAACTTAGGTAGTCCCAGAAAAACTATCATCTTGATTATTTTTCTAATATTTTAATTTATATGACTGCTGACAATGTAATCTTTTTCAGAATGTAAGTTTTACTTAATGCTTGATATTAAATAAAAAAATAAATTAATTAGAAAAAGATACTTGATATAAAGTGCATCATTTCCATTGTTTTACAGTGCCCAGAATAAATTTGCATTATCTGTCTTATTATCGGATGCATTAAGATTATATCACACATAATTTTTCATAATCTCTGGAGCAATGGGATTTTTTTTTTTAATTTTGAAAAAGTGTGGCTTGCTTTGTTATTTATGAAGCAGAATGGCTAGTATTAGGGTTATAGTTGGTCTGAGTATAGAGAAAAATTATTCATAATCTATGTAATATCTACCCAATGTTTTCAGGATGTTTGCAATTGTTGTTGGAATAACATGACAACAACCATTTTATAAACAAACCACTAGCAGTCCTCAATACATTTATGTTTTGCTAGGACTCTTTTCTGACTACAGAAGTAATGGTAACTTTTAAAAATTAGAACACTTTAGAGGAAAAAGAATGAAAGTTTACCCACAATGAAGATTACTATTTCAGTGGATTTCAGGCATGTCTTTGCTTATGCATTTACATATGTAACATATGAAATTGTATTTCTACCATATCTAATTTCATTCTAATTGTTTTGTTTGTTCAGCTCCCTTTTATAAACATTCCTCCATTCATTAAAACTCTCTAAAAACATGACTAAATATTTTTATATTCTATTCTAAGGGTGTACTGTGATTTATATAGCCTTTCTCATATCTGAATATTTAGATTATATCTAATCTAAATGTACACATTTTGAAAAAATTCCTAGTTATGAAATTTCTAGTCTAAAGGTTATTTAAAACTCCTGATACAATCTGCCAACTAAGCTTCCAGAAAGCCTGTAGGTTCTTATATCCAAGCTACTGGTGTACAAGAGAAACTCCCATTTTGCTACTGTCTAGCACTAGATGTTATGTTGGTTACTTGTCATAATGTGGAAGATGAAAGAGTATTTTGTTTTAATTTTATTACTTTCCTTATAAACCATTAAGAAGCCTATTTTTACATGTTTGCTTTTATAGATAACTTTTTAGTTTACTCTTTATTTTCTGAATTTTATACTGGTGTGATATTTTTCAAACTGATTTTAGCAATACATATCTTTACATAGAAAAATAATACTTCTACATTTAATATATATGTTCTGAATATATCCCTTAGTTTATTATTTCTAATTCTTTGACTTTTAAAGTATTGGTAGTCTTTATTCAGTCAAATACATCACTTTTCCATACCATTTCTTCTGCCAAGTTTATGCTTAGAAAGAGCTCCATTCTGAAATTGTATTTACCTATATTTCCATGTGGTTGTTAGTGAAATAAGCTGGTGAAAGAAGTTGGGGGCATGGTGTATGAAAAGACTCTAGGTTTATTTTTGTTCTGGATCCATTGTTCCAGCACCATACAATGAATCCACTCTGATTAAATCAGCAATCTGCTTACAGAGAGCCAGGCACTCCCCTAAGCCTAACAAATTCAATCATCTTCCTTTTACCACATTGGTCATAGTCAATCTTTTTAAATCGTGTTGTAGTACCTCTTATGCCAGTAACATATTACTTTAAGAATTGTCTACTGATAGCACATTGTAACATGCAATGGGGTGGCCCTTCTTCAGATACCTCAAGCTACTCTGATTGTTTGGACACTTTGGGAAAATGCGTGGGGCTAGGAAGGAGAAAGAAAGGAGAAAATCTTTAAAAGTTTTCTTCATTCAGTTATGTATGGTTATATTTTTAATAATGTAAATGTCTTTTATGACGTTATAACTACTTTATTACTTTGCAAAGTACTTTGTCAAGTTCAATATTCTCTTCATTCTGTTTAGAATAACATTATCTCAATGACTTAATATGAAAATAATTAATGTATTTATTTTTTCTAATATTTAGCTTCTCATTTAGGAACACATTATGTCTCTTTGTTTAGCCATTTAATTTCATCCTCATTATCGATTTGTAATTGTTTTCACAAAGTCTCTCTGCGTTTCTTTTTATAATTCAATTGTTAGGTCATTTGGAATGTGGCATTTTAAAATTATTTTTGCAATTTTTTTTGGCTACAATATAAAACTATATTGTTTATACATTTATTTATAATAAGTTTATTTAATAAACTTTTAATATTTCTAATTTATCTTCTGCAGAATCTCTTAATTTGCACTTATTTATCTAAGAATGTTGTGAGTCATAATTTCCCTCTTTTTTTTTAATGATACTATCTCTTATAACTGCTGATTGTTTCAATTGATTGGTTCCTACTCCCAGAACAATGCTAATAGTAGTGTTAGTGCCTCTAAGTCTTGTTTCTGATTTTAATGGAAATGCCTCTGATGCTTCAAGGTTAAGTATGAAGTTCTGTTGACCTCAATAGATAGCCTTTCATTACAAAGGTAACTGTCCATTCCTATTTTTTCATAATTTAAAAATAAGAACTGGTGGTTATATATCATAAAATTACCTTTCTGAGCCTTTTGAAAATAGTATTTTTCTCTGATTTATTAATTATATTAGTAAGTTCCCTAACATAAACCCATTTACTTTCTAAAATAAACCCCACTTGGGCATGTTGTAGTAATCTCTTGATAGAAAAACCTGAAACATAAAAATGCTTTCTCTTTTATACTATTTTTAAAAGTTTTGGTATGCTAATTATGATGGTTTAATGAAATAAAGCAATACATTTCCGAATGAAAATTTTGGGGGGAGATGGTTTATATAAAAAGAGAATTTCTAGTTATTTGAAAACTAAAAACATTATGTTTGTTAAACTAACTAGGTTTAGAATCTTTTGACAATTTAACAATTCTTTATTGCATCCATTTGCTGCTTTACTACTTAAATGGGGTTCCAGGTGAATAGGAAAATATTATTGAATTTGATATTCACAACCTATGAATTAGGTAGAGCAGACAGTCATTTCTCCATCAAAGATAAAAGCAGTAGCTCAAACATACTGTTACTGATCCAGTATTACACACTGTTATAACAAGCAACAGTTAGGCTTAAAACCTTAAAATCTTTTGACCACACCACCTTGCCTCTTATTTTAACTTTTAAGCAGCACTGTGAATCATCTTAACTTATACGCCCATATAACTTAACTATTATCTTCCTGTATGTTCCTTGAGATAAATATTCCATCATTGCATTGATTACTCTGTACTAATCAAGACAGCCTTCACGTTCCTTCCCATCAGCTTGAATACGTTTTGAACAGGTTTCTTCCTATTGGCCCCTGACTTCCCTTTTCTTAGAACATTTGTTTCAGAATACTTGAAATTGTAATTCTTTCTCTGCCCCCTGGAGATAAAAATTTTCTCCCAGCCTCTTGCCAGTTTACAACCCAGCAATGTATTTTTTAGGACTTGGGGACCACCCTTTGAATGTACTCATCAAGAAAGATAGCACCCCATCACTATCTCTGTGGGAGGGGAGGAGCCTAATTTCCCTGAGCACCGATTCCAAACACCCATCACCTAATTACGTTGACCAACTTTGCCACTTATATCCTCCAGTACTTTTTCATTGGTTTGTCCCAGAGCTTAGAAACTCTCCTGCCTGTTTCAGTAGAATTAAGTTCAATATCTCTTCCCTATTGCAACAGCCTTAAATAAAGTCTTATTTGTCAAACTCTATCAGGTGCAATTTTTCGTTTCTACCCTTAAAATGTTTCTATTTATTTAGCAGCCTTCCTCTCTGCTTTCTGAAGTTCTTAAAGGCTATGCTGAATTTTACTGTACTAGATTTTAGTTCTGTGTTGAATCCCCAAGGCTTAACAAAAGTGCTTAAACATACGAGGTATAAATATTGATTGAATATATGAGATATATCTGAATGAATGAATGAATGAATGAATGGTCTGCAGGTAAGTAATTCTGGGTCTAGAGCCCTCGTTCCTTGTATAGATGCAGCTCCCCTAATTTTTCAAAAAATGTTACCACATTCGGAAGTGCTAACCCTTTATCAATGCAGATGGAAAATTAAAAAGTGATTGGCCTCTAGAGGGCCCAGATATTGTTGAAGGGAAGATGGCATCCTTCTAATTTAAATCCATCCTCCATTTTTTCATGGATTGCTAGTTGGAATAGTACTAACAGGCCTGGGTCTGAAGAATAATAAATGAGTATGTCATTGGTAGATGGCCCAGAAATACAGTAGCCTTTGTTTCAATGACAGAGTTTTTTTCCCACCTACCAACATTCCCCTTTCCTCAGACATCAGAAGACCACAGAGACTTTTTTGCTATTAGTTGAAAGGGCAGGCACATAGTTTAGAAAAAGCATGAATTAAAAAAATATGAATGCTTTCTCCAGACTCTTCCTTTTAAAAGCTGTCTTCTGCTAATGGCAATGTAACTGGACTCTTTATTAATGAAAGATGGATCATTAGAGTACTCGCTATGATGCACCATGATAATGCAGCTTTCCTTTATCATCACTAGTTACAAGGTCTTGGAATTTCCTTTGGCTTTCATATCATACTTGCTTTATTTCCTCAGTTTTTCACTATTGTATATAGCTAGCCAATATGTAAAGTGTGTGTAATTATGTCTGGCTTCCAAGAATATTCCTTCTTTCAGACTGAACCCAACCTATTTTTGTCATAGTTCAAATTCTCTCTGTAGCGTATGTGCATTCTCACCACCCTCCTTCCTGAAATACAGGTCTCTTAACTTGAATGTTAACAGGCCTAATATAAGCCAAGGGACCCTTCTCTTCTGCCCACCTCATCTGGAACTTAGCGTTCTGATGCTTCTTTACCACTCACTGTTTTAGTGTTTCCTTTATAACACTTAGCACAATTTGCAGTTGTGTCTTTGTTCATCTGTTTATTTGCTCAATGTCTGTCTTTGCCACTAGACTAAAAAAAATCTGTGATCATAGACCATGCCTTTTGCAGACTTCTATATCATAAAACATGACAAATATTTGAAAAACATCTGACCTGACTGAAAAAAAAAAAAAGGCAATCTCTAAGGTGCCAAGCCACAACTGAGAGAAGCAGCTCACAGCCTCGGGTGGAGAGTTCATATAAGGTTAGCTGTCCATATCAGCTCATTAAAATACTTGAAAACTGTATAGTTGAAATTTAGGAATGTAGTAGATTTTTAAATGGGAATCTGTGGGGCATCTGCAACATCTTGATAACTTTCTACAAACTAAAACATTTGAGCAACAGTTTTTACAACTGTTCTAAAATATTTTTTCAGAAAACTTACCTTCTAATAATCAGCAACCGTTTACTCAGAAACTATCTGGGTCTAGAGACAGGGGAGCAGATTTCGTAGGAGGCCAGCTGAAGGGTCATTTTCCATACTGGGATCCTTCTCCTCTGCTCACCCTACCTATAATTACCTCCAGGTTCTCTTCTGCCACTCACCACTTTGCATCTTCTTGCCACATGGTACACATTTCGCATGAAGTATTGCAAGGGGAGTTGGTAAAATATGAGATATTCTGGAATGCTACCTGATACTGAAATCTTTCCATGATGTTATAAAAGACAAATTATGTCATTCTCTTAATATTTGTATTTTAACAGTGGTGAGTTGTGGGCTGATGTGAATAGTCATTAGAACACAAGTTTGGAGACCAAAGATGCCTGGATTTGTATCTTAGCTCCATTATTTAGTAACTGTATACTACTTAAGCAAGTTTCTTATGCTTTTTAAGACCAGTTTTTGTGACATACAAAATAATGCATTAATGTTTTAAGAACAAAGGATATAATGTTTGTAAATTTCTAACAGTGCCAGGTACATTATGAGTTCTCAAAAAATGATAGTGGCATGACGATGGTGACACTGCTGATAATAACAAGTATTTAAGTCACCTCCATATTCTGTATATCTTAAAGGAATCTGTGTATCTTGAAGAAATGTGTTATAAGGCCTGGTGCAAGTGCTCACACCTGTAATCCCAGCACTTTGGGAGGCCAAGGCCAACAGATCACGAGGGCAGGAGTTCAGGACCAGCCTGGCCAACATGGTGAAACCCCATCTCTATTAAAAATATAAAAATTAGTTGGGCATGGTGGCAGGCACCTGTAATCCCAGCTACTAGGGAGGCTGAGGCAGGAGAATTGCTTGAACCTGGGAGGTGGGGGTTGCAGAGAGCCGAGATCGCGCCACCACACTCCAGCCTAGGCGACAGAGCGAGACTCCATCTCAAAAAGAAAGAGAGAGAGAGAGAGAGAGAGAGAGAGAAAGAAAAGAAAAGAAAAGAAAAGAAAAGAAATGAAAAGGAGAAATAAATGTGTTATAAACACACCTCTCAGTCTTTAATTTTAAATTGTTAAATTTGGTAGGAAAACATATATATGTATACATACACATACACACATATGTATATATATGTACATATATATACACACACACATATATATACACACTACCCTTTAATAACTTTTGAAATTATCATTCTCTTGCACCTGTTTTTCCCTCATCAATAGCCTCTTTTGTTGTTGTTTCTTTGGTAAGAGTCCACATTATTCTTGATTCAGGGTAGGGTAGGGCAAGGGGATATCCAGGAAAGATGATCAATGTCAGAACTGTCAATCCAAGATTTCTCTGGATATTGGGATTCCAGTCCTAGCTCTACTACCAGTTAATGATATGACCTTGAGCAAGTGACAACCTATCTGGCCTTAGCTCCCTTATTTATAAAATGAAAGAATTGGCAAAGATCCTTTTCTAAAGCTCCTTCCAGTTCTACAAGGGCTGTGATTAGTGCCTGTCACTCTCAGTAACATCTTACTGCCATAGCTAATAAGGTCATGTATGGTCAAAGTTTATAAATGCATCATTTTGCAGAGGTGTTACAGTTCTTTATTGATGTTCTTCAGATCATTTTGGACAAGTGCTTTTAGTAGAAATGTTCTCCTTAAAAATGTACCAGGTAATAAACTTGTAGTTTAACCCACACACTCATTAACGAGTGATTCCCAGGAGTTCAATAACAATATTTCTTCAGGCATACTCCCTAGCTTTGCAGATATCACACAGTTAATCCTGACATCAATGGCCATCAGAAGCCTCATTAATTACTATTATTGGTGATCACAACAGACTCACATGCTTTTTTAGGATATCCAGATATCATGTATCTTTCAAAAAAAAAAAAAAAAACAAGAGAAACAAAGTAGCTCTTTACATAATTTCTATGCTTCATTTATTTTTGTTAAGAGTATTTAAAAGTGGGGTACCTTAATCTTTGCATTTAATTTTGCTGGTTGCATTTTAAAATATCTTACGTCATTTGTTCAATTAGTTTTTACTCAGAATTTTTTGTTGTTCATTTCTCTTCCAGAATTATCTTTCTAACCCTTTATTAACTTAATCTCAGTTGGTCTCAACAAGAATTTTAAAAAATTAAAACCATTCAGTAGACTTTAACCTTCTTTATAAGGCAGATCCCTTCACAAGACTTGACTTCCTTTGTCAGAGCCTTTAGAAATGCTTACTACACATGACATAATAGCCCCCTTGTTAAATATCCTGAATAGACAGCATAACTAAATTAAAAGTTGGAGGCCTATTCCTCCATTTTGTGGTTCTGGTAGCTGGATTAGTGTATTTACATTAGTGCTTTAATCCTTTAATCTAGGAATCAATCTATGACCTGAGGCAATAAGTTAACAGCTTGCCAAAACTAAGCCTGGACAGATGGCAACATTGATCCAGATTTCTATTTTTCAAGACCCCTGGAACTATCTAGTGCAAAAGCTGGACCAACAGTCACAAAAGCATCAGGGGCTGCCCACAGCAGATCCCTGACCCTGTGTCATCCCATTTACTTTCTCTCTCATCTCAAGGCACAAAGTTTCTTGCCTTTTCTGCAATAATTGTATGTTTAATTAAAAATTCTGTTTTATCTGAGATACTACGAATAAAGATAAATTATGCTTCCATTTAATTCACTCATCATTACAAATCTGCCTTCTTCCTTCTCAATGATGCCACTAACATATCCCTGTAACTCTTCCCAAGATTTTTCTTTCTTTTTAATTCTGCCTTGTTTACTTGTCATTATACATTCTTTGGAGCTCTTGAGAAAATTTTGTAGTTTATTTTTGAGAAAAATTTCCAAAACATCTTAAGAATTTAAGTTTTTCTTTGTAGGTAAAACCTTCAGGGCCTTGCTTTCACAGCAGATGGCAACAGAATGCAAACAACACAACGTTTCATTCAGTCAGTTACAGTTTCCACGTTTAAAGCAGCAATATGGTTTCTGGGAGGCACTCAGATGAATGAGTTGAATCACTCTGCTATTTTGAATTTTTGTACTCCTTAGCCAAGAGCACACTTCCTCATGTGCTTGCCTTGTTCATTTGTGTTCTTTACCTCTTTTTCCTCTAACTCACAACCTAAAAGGCTTATTCTTTTTATTCTGCCCAATTTATATTTTTTTCTTGTAAAGACAGGGAGGGTCTCATTATGTTGCCCAGGGTGGTTTTGAACTCCTGGCCTCAAGTTATCTTCCTACCTTGGCCTTACAAAGTGCTGAGATTACAGGCAAGAGCCTGGCCTTACCCTCTCCAATTTTCGTCTTGCAGATTGTGTTTTCTCCCAACAACCATTTGATGGTGACTATTTATAGCTTGTGTATCATCAATTGAGTAGATCCCACTCAGTCTAGCTCTTTCATTTCCCCTAGTCCTTGAGAAATTGCAACAACTGACTTAGTTGCCTTACTTATTTCATTCTTACATTGAACACACACAGCACCATCAGTTCTCTTGCCGATTCATAACCCTGCTCAAAATCCAACTTCCCCCAAATTATCTAAGTTTATTTTCCACTGTTCCCCAACATGCAATCTCCATTCAGATTTGCCTTCTCTTTTTTTCATAGCTCACTCAGTGTTTGTTTCTACTTCTACCACCGGCCCTGCCTGTAACACCTTGTTTTTTATAACACCTTGTTCTTTGAAATTCCATCAGCTTCAACATTCTTGAGGTCATTCTGCCTACAGCAGCTCATATACTTCAATCTACTATGTCCCTCCCCAGTACTTTGATCAGGCCTTTCAATTTAGCATACATTAAATGGACTTTCGTACTTATAGCTAGCTCTCTGCCCCCAGACACCCTCTGAAGAAACTTCAGTACCATCTACAACCTCACACAGTGCTTACCACATGGTAAATACTCTGATTGAACTGTATCAGAGGAATCTTTGTACAATATCTTTATCTACAATCTCAAGATATAAAAAAAGCTTCTTAAAATTAATATCTCCAGTTTTTTCCAGATAAAAAAGTAGCATAAAACTTTTTGCGCAAGATGTAGACAATAACAATCTCTATTATCCAAATACTCAGATATCTACTGTCAACATGGTGACATATTTCTTTTTAGTCTTTTGTAGACAGATAGAAAAGTCACTTATTTCTTTAATTATAAGAAAAATGTGTATATACATTTATTTTTTCCACTTAGTAGAAAATGAGGGTTTTTATATTATACAGCTTTCAGAAACATCATATGCAATCACCTAATGATTTTCACATTATTGAACAATTAGATTTAGTCCAATATTGTAAAGTTTTAATATTATGAATAATGCTGTTAAGAAGATATTTCACATAAATTTGTGTTTTTTATATCCTTAGAACAGATTCCTAAGGTATAATTGCTAGATCAAAGGGTAGGAATTAATTGAAGACATTTGATTGATATTACCAATGTGGCAGGGTTAAAGTGCCTTCTTGATTTTTTATCTCATTATTCATTCTCTTATATAATTATATATATTCTTATATATAATTCATGTATTCTACAAACATTTGTTGGATAAGAGTAACTGCTGCTCACTGAGGAGATACAGAAGCTGATTTCAGTCCGGGTCTGCTGTTGTTGAAATTAGAAATTCCTCCAGGATAAGGGTGGCAGGGTACCTGTCTGTGTTAGTTTTCAATGTTGAATTTCTGCCTCAGGCCCTGCTAACCAGATACCATTTGAGAGAGAACATAATCTTTCATCTGATTTTCTTTCAGGATGTGTGCTTTTTTTAAATGAGGTAGTTTTCTTGGCCTCACTCAAGTGACTTCCCAGAGCTTTATGAAGGGTTCTCGGTTATTCCTTTTACCAGGTACAGTTCAATAACCCTAATAAAAAGCAACTGGGTGGTACTTGCTCTTTTTCAAATCTCTACACCTCCACGCCATTTTATCAGAACCATTACAGTCCACGTGAGAATGCCTCATACCTACGTTTTCATTCCTAAAGACCCTAAAGAGTGGTACTTGGAATACCTTTTTGCTAAAAGTCACTGTAAAATTATCTGCATCCGCTCCTAGACATTTCTCATGGTACTTAATAAGTTATAAAGAATAAGTTTAATTTCTACACTGACCTAATGATCACACTTGAACTCTTATTTCTGGAAATTAAATTACCTTCAAATATTTCCCTTCAGCTTATCCGAACGGAAACTGATGAACCCCAACATTTTACTTTGTGATGGTATCTTGTCCAGAGTATTCTAAAATTTGACCTCATCAAAACTGCAAATGCCCATATATGACTTTTTTATAGGCAGCAGAAGTCAGAAGGCTAGGCAAGTAAGCCAACAGGAGCAGGAAATTAACAGGTGAGTTGTCTCCAAACCTCACGTAGAAAACTTTGTACCTTTTATCCTGGTTTTACGTTTTTGGCAACAAGAAAAGAAACACTTCTCTGAGGGTGTTATTTGCCCTAGTTTATATCCAACAAGAAATATAGAGTATAGATTCTAACACTTTGAATAAAGCTGCAAAGGTTTTATTCACACTTACCTTCTTTTTCTTTTCTTCCAGAGACTGTTGAGAAAATAACAACAAAAAAGGGGATGCATTTTTTTCTTTCTTCCATGCTGTCTTTGTGCCATGTCTACCCCAACTTGGCTTCCACTGACGGAGTTGCAAGGGAAGCTGAAATAGGAAAACCAGGGTTGAGTGAACTGACCTAATATAGATCTCCTGATGGTGGTTACTAGAATCTCAATTTCTACAGAAATAGTGAGCTAGAGTAAACTTGGTCCTTATTCAGCAATACCTGAGAGAATCTACTTCAATTAGACAGACAGAGCAACTAACAGAGGCAATGAGTCTCAGCTGTGGCAAATTATGAGGATCACCTGGGGCTTTCGAACCTACGTATATCCAGGTGATTCTGATTAACTTTCCTGGACTGGGAGCTGAGGTATCTGCATTGTTTTTTAAGTGCCCCAGGTATTTTTAATGTGAAGTCAGAGTGGAGAACCATTGAGCTGTAATTTCCCCCACAGTGGTAATTCTCACTTTCAAGCAGCAGGCAACAAAGGGGTTTTTGGTAAAGTGTTCATTTCTTACAGAGCCTCAAAAGGCATGTCAGGGAATAATGTCTTGTGTATTCTCCTGAGAGGAAGGACCCACAAAAGATGAGACATAGGCTGAAAGTCAGAGCCTCTGTAAGTTTACTGAACTTCTCAACAATGTATCAACCTTGTCAGGGAAAAGTAAAGTTCTCATCAGAAACCAAAACAGAAGTACAGGCAAAAGGAATTGACTAACACAGTGTCAAGAAGGGTGGCATGTGAGATGCACACATAGAGCTTCCCCAAGACACAGCAAACCCTAGACCATTTAATCTAGCTTCTTCACAGTTGAGGATAAGTATGCTCACTCTGGTCAGAATGAGAAAAGGTGTTTTAGTGAAAGAGACTTAAGGGTGGTGTATTGCAAACCTCAATTTATCGAAGCTGAGGACATCCGAGCTTGAAGTTCTGTAGCTTCTTCATAATGGTTCTCTATTACAATAGTGCCATTTGATTGAAAGTGTGAAATTGAATCAACTTCCAAGTTTACTTTAAAATACAGTATATACATATGAAACTATCCTAGATTTTATTCTGACGACCCAGTTATCTGGCAGTCTAAGCTGTATCTTCTCTATGAACACTCCAGGAAAAGGAAAATCAAAATTGATCAGGATAACCAGAAAATAAAAACTAGAAGCAGAAGAAAACTGGATGAAGAGATGGGAAACCAACATTTTGGGTAAAATGGATAAACAGAAACATCAAATCATCTGGCTTCTAGATCAGCTTCTTGCCCCTACCCTAGAAGACAACAGGAGGACATACCTAACTTAAGTGCAAAGGGAAGATGGCCTTTGTTTTACCTCTTTCAAGCTATGATTTTCTTTTGCCTTTTATTTCTCTACTCTTGCTTCTCTTCTCTGACCTTTTCCTCTTTCATATGATTCCCATCCTTAATTTCACCTCAGAATTGCCTGATCTGCAATATGATTACCTTAAGTTTGTTCAACTTCTTTAAATCATTCAGCGACAGTTTCAGATTTGCATTTCTATTTCTGGAGTTCAGAGGGAGTATTTTCAAATTTCCTCCATTGTTCCTGAGAACTACCTCTATCTTATCACATTTCTAATCAAACTTTAGTTTTAAAATACCTGTCATTTCTCTCAGATTTTGAAGTTTTTCTTGCACGAGAAGAAGTTTTTAAAGTTTTTTTTTTTCATTTGTAAAATAAAATAAAACCATAGTTCGAGAAGATGACTTGACTTATCCTATGAGTTTATTCTGCTAACTTTAGTCATCAAAGACAAATTTTGCACGGTTTTCTCTCTCACACACACAGTCTCTCTCTCTCACTCTCTCTCTCGATCTCTTTCTCCCTCTTGCTCTCTCTCTCTTTCTCATTGGTAAGGTTTAAGTCTATTAATCACAGAATGGTTTTAAATAACTATCCAGGACCTTTTAATGAATTCAGCGACACACATTTATGAGTTTTTAGATTATTTTTTAGATTAGATTAGTGTTTGGTATCAATTTGAGTGATACCAGCAACTTTTGGAAGGTCACATTTGACTATCCTACAGCTTCTCAGATTTTTCAGGGGTATCATCCAAGAAAGGAAGCTGAATGCATGCAAGAGACGCTCCCTTGATCTGGATACTTTTATCCCTCCATAGTTGCCAGTTAGGCTCTCACCTGCTACTCACCCTCCCACACTGTCTCCACTGACTGAGGGACTAAGCCCCTGGCCCCTCAATTCCTAAAGGGAAATTCTCCCTATCCCCAGCCATAGATAGGGCCCATCCAAAGGTCTGGCCTATTGCCCAGGTGTCCAACCTCAGTATCCATCTTATTGCCCTCTCAGCACTACAGCTTCTTTGTAGGACTGACACTCCGGCCTCCTGATTGTCTTGTACCCCAGATCTGTCTACCAGCAAGGACTCTGCCATGAAAGAACAGTGAAAACCAAAGGGAGGAAATATAATTTGGCTTCTGTCACCTCCTTAGCAAGCCTCCCTTGACCACCCTAGAAGAGCCCCTTTAGTACTGATTTACTAGCCGAGAATTGTGTCTGTGTGTGTGTCTGTGTGTGTGTATGTGATATGGTTCAGATGTGTCCCCACCCAAATCTCATCTTGAATTGTAGCTCCCATAATCTCCACTTATCATGGGAGGGACCTGGTAGGAGGTAATTGAATCATGGGGGTGGGTTTTTCCCATGCTTTTCTCATTATGGTGAATACGTCTCATGAGATCTGATGGTTTATAAAGGGCAGTTCCCCTGTACATGCTCTCTTGCCTGCTGCCATGTAAGACATGCCTTTGCTCCTCTCTTGCCTTCTGCCATAATTGTGAGGCCTCCCCAGCCATGTGGAACTGTGAGTCCATTAAACCTCTGTTTCTTTATAAATTACCCAGTCTCAGGTATTTCTTCATAGCCTTATGAGAATGAACTAATACTGTGTGTGAGTGCGTGTGTGTATGTGTTTTCCTTATAACACTTATAACACTTAGAGTCATGATATTTGTTTGTCCTGAAATGTGGATTTTGTCTTGTCTTCATGGACTGCCTGTCCCTTTGTCTGACTGTTTAGTTAGCTATTTTACTATCAAAATCTAAGATAGTGTTGTGATCATATACTGAAGCACTGAATAAATGTTAATTAAATGAAAAAAGGACTATAACTGATAGGCTAAATGTTTTCATGCCATGCTCTGTGCTGCCCTCATCACAACTAGCAAATAATCCTCATTCTTACTGAGGGTCTCGATATGAACCTAGTCTAACATGAACCCAGACATTACAAATGATTCTCACTTCTTTGATTCTAGCACCTGTCCTAAGCACTGGCTGTAAAATCTCACTGCCTCTTCTCAAGTGAACACATGATTACAGAATCAGAAGTCAATTTTATGCATTATAGATTCTGTAATTGTTACCAGGATACAACTCAAATAGAGAATGTGCTTAGGTAGCATTCATGTTCCTATCACACACCAGCAGGCACCCTGTCCTTGGTCTGACTAAACGCATGCATTGAAGCTCTTCAGCCAGCGTATCCAGCCCTGTCTCGGCTTCAGCTCAGTATTAAGTCTGGCCATATATCAGCAGCTCTAGTTCCTCAGTGCTTGAGGTTCAGATTTACCCACTGCTGCCTTCATGATCGCATTCAGTAGATCTAGGAAAAGCCAATATTAATTTGCATGCTCGCTAAGCTGTAGCCTTTCTTTCTGACTTCCTGTGTATAAAATATATATAACGAGCCGGGCGCGGTGGCTCAAGCCTGTAATCCCAGCACTTTGGGAGGCCGAGACGGGCGGATCACGAGGTCAGGAGATCGAGACCATCCTGGCTAACACGGTGAAACCCCGTCTCTACTTAAAAATACAAAAAAACTAGCCGGGCGCGGTGGTGGGCGCCTGTAGTCCCAGCTACTCGGGAGGCTGAGGCAGGAGAATGGCGGGAACCTGGGAGGCGGAGCTTGCAGTGAGCTGAGATCCGGCCACTGCACTCCAGCCTGGGCGACAGAGCCAGACTCCGTCTCAAAAAAAAAAAAAAAAAAAAAAAAAAAAATATATATATATATATATATAACACGAGATATTCATCTTGATTCTTGATTTATCCTCGAGTTTTCTCAGTTGAAACTAAAGCATTTCACTAAACCTTGGGTCATTTGACTTGACTAGAACCCTGACAAGCCATCCAGTTCTTTCCAGAACTCATCTGCAGGAGCAAGACCATACTTCTCCCTATAGCTGCAGGCTCTGAACATAACCCACAATGCCACTGCCACTTGACAATCCTGGCACTGCCTGTTGCTGCTCACCCTTCACCTGAGCAGAGCTCATGGCAGGCATTGGCTCAGTCAGGCCACGGATGCCAGAGACCTTCAGCTTTGTGGTTTGGATTGTAAGCTTTCAGTCCTCAGAAACAAGACCTGGAAGCAGGAGAGGGCCCTGGCTCTTGTCCCACCTGTCCTCTGATTATGGTGTCTCCCAAAAAAAGTTTCCATCAGTTTCTGGTATGCTGTGAGGGCCCTGGATTATAAATGTGCCTCCTCAAACACCACTGGTATTATGAGCACTTTCTTCCAATTCCAAGTAGGCATTTTGGGTCCCAGTGGAAGAAAACTACTATTAAGAAACTCTTCATTTAAAACCTTTCTTAAATCCTTGTCTTCCCAAGTTATAAGCCCATCTCTCTCACTTCTGAGGCCTAAAAGAAGCCCACTTTTATTTAGTCTAGCTCCCAGTTTCCTGAATACACCCCTACTGT
Organism: Theropithecus gelada; assembly: GCF_003255815.1. Taxonomy (NCBI): domain Eukaryota; kingdom Metazoa; phylum Chordata; class Mammalia; order Primates; family Cercopithecidae; genus Theropithecus; species Theropithecus gelada. Next base: position 139,335,058 of record NC_037671.1, on the reverse strand, counting down.
CTCATTGATGTGATAGGGCTAAGTCTCAGTAGCCTTCATAGCCCAGTGGGGCTAGATATAGTGGATCTTATTAGACAAATTACTGACTAAACTCTTAGATTTGTTGTTTGTATATCCCACTGAATCTGTCCAAAGCAACTTTAGCAAAGTGACTTCTAGATCTCTATTTAGAAAACCATAGATAAGTCAGTAAAGGCAGTTGACCACAGCTCAACACAGCTCTAAGAGATGTGTATTCAAATGACTAAGAATAGAATACCAGAAGCTCCACTCATATGAATCAGGTAGAGGAGGAACATCATGAAAAACAGTTGAAAAATATGCACCCTCTTCCATGAAAAACCATTAAGCTTACAGACACACGAAAGTATATCTACAATTTGAGGGACTCACAGACACCTAAAACTCATTCATGCACCCCAGGTTAACAACTGCTAAAATAAGATCCACCAGAGATTGTTAATCAGTTCACATCAAGATTTGAGTGAGTAATGACAGTTCTGCATTATTTTCTATTTTGTGCTTTAAGGATACACATTTTTTATAAAATAAGTTAAGAGTATCTAAAAACAATGTTAAGATGAGATTACATTTGACTCTTGGACAACACAGGTTTGAACTGTGTGGGTCCACTTATACATTGACTTTTTTTGACCAAACACACATTGAAAATAAAGTATTGAATACTTTATTCATTGTAAAACCCAATTAGATGGTGGGTCAAGTTTTTGCATTTCTAGGTTTCACATGACTGACTGTGGGACTTAAGTATGCTCAGATTTTGGTATTTGCGGAGGTCCCCATATAATTGGGGAAGTATATTGTACCAACGGATGATTTTATAATAATCTAGTGTCTTCATACTCAGAGCCTGAGAAGTACAAAATATTAGGTCCTGACTCAGATCTACTAAATCAGAATCTGCAACTTTAACAAGGTCTTCAGGTGATGTGTGTACACATTAAAATAGAAACATTTATCAAGCAAATATGAGGGAAACACTGGCTGTCTCTAAACACAGAGTAATGTTATTTGACCTGCAGTGAAAGTTAATCTTGTCTTTGTCTACTTAGCAAGCTTCTATCTATCCTTGGAAACCCTACTCAAATATTACCTCACATGAAGGCTTTCCAGCACTTGCCTCCAACCCAAGAAAGAATAATTTACTCCCATTCTCTTGTTAGCTGATTTTATTGTATTTTATACATGTTATTTATATTAAAAGTTATTTAATAAATATATCAATTATGTAAGTTTTGTACATTGGCCTGGTCCTGGGGTTTGCATTTTTTTCTCCCTTGATTCTTCTCTTGGAGTGGGCTATTTGCATGTGCAGTGGCCTGCCAGAACCTGGGAGGGGCCACATGTCCAGTGTGTTTACTGAAGTTGTGCACATGTTCACTTGAGGCGTTTTTCCCTTATCAGTCGAGTGTTCTAGAGGAAGGTCATAGGCCAGTTAAACTCTGCCAGTTTGCCTCTTAGTGCGCATGCTTGGGACTGCTCACCCAACTCCTGAGATTGTATCAGGAAGCTGCTCATCACCAGCTTCAGGTGTTTTCTATCTATTGGGAGACTATTTTTCCCTGACACTGGCTGTGACCAATTATTATTTTACAGAGACAGTTTAATAACTGCCTGACTATCAACTAACTGATAGTTGCCTGACATTCTTGGTGGGGGGAACTCTCCTGTTCTGCATATGTGTGCCTAGCTACCTACTGCAACAATTTTATAAATATTAAAAGAAAGCACACACAAATCATAGGTTGCTGAAATTTAGGCACAACTGAAACACATATATGCTAGGTATAGTAGCAAAACAAAAAAGCAAAGTTCAGTAAAATAACCTACTGCAGTTTAGCACAAGTTAATTTACTGGTTCTAATTTGTCATTGACTATAGAATTACCCATTTAAGGTATTTTAATAAAATTTATGCCTTCTGGGGCTTTTACTCATTTCTACTACATGTTGAAACATGAATTTTGGGGGGATTTGAGACCCTCAAATTTCCTTAATTTTCCACATCTGCAGTCTGCTGTTCATGCTGCTACTAACATGAACAGCAGTGCTCATTCTGTCAGTAAAAACAGCATCAATGCTAAGAAGCATTTCAGTATATCGATCCCTAGCAGTCTCATATAATCTAAAGCCACTGTTTATTATCCATTATCAGCCATTGCTAGAAAAACATTTCCCGATCTCAAATTTCAGGCCATTAGCTAACTGCTGAGGCTGCTGCTGCTGTTATTATAGAGTCAAATGCTTTCAGAATGAGACTCCATAATTGTACTGCAGGGGGAAATTCCACAGAAACTGCACTTCAGTTTTAAAAAACAGGGCGGATAAGGAGAGAAGGATTTTCTCTGAGGAAGCAGCCTTTCTAGAGTTCGTGGAACAGCATGGCTTCAATAGACCCTCTGAGCTTCTGTCTGAAAACCCTCCATTGATTCCAGCTGCTGCCGAATTGGCCCATGACTGCGTAGCACCCCTAAATGTATTGCACTTGTAGCACCGGAATAAACAAGCAATCTTCCCTCTGCATGATCCCAGGGGTAACTAATGCTACCTGAAAAGAAAACACTCTTATCTAGTGTTTTATTCTTAGATTTCTGGATGCCTGTGGCCTTTTATAGAATCTCTATAGTTGAAGTCCCTGACAAGTGAAATCTTAACAGGCCACTGGTGGGACACCATACATTATGGTTAGAAAATTTAACAATATTAAATAAATAATAATAGTTGAGCAGTAGAGATAAATACTTATAGCAAAGTCCATTACATGGTATGTAAAATCTTCAAAGAAATACTCATCTATCTGTATATACACACACACATATTCCTAAAGTTAGAGCTTATCTTTAATCAAGAAAGTATGATTAAAAGGAAATTTTTCAGTTTATCTTGCTCTCTTGATAGACAAGATAAATTCTAATTTCAGGGACATGCCAATAATCTTTCTCTTTTCTGCATTTCTGGGGTGAATTTGCTCTAAATAATTAATTTTAAAAATAAAAGTTGTTGGCCTTTTAGGTTGAAATTCTTTTTCCCGGAAGAAAAAGAGAGGAAAATGAATTTATTTTATAATTGATCTGGGAGGGCTTTTTGCCATCCTTTTTGTTTGGATGGATGACTAGGATAACAGCTGCCATCTGCAATGCCAGTGGTGAAGTAGAACTTAATTATCACCAGCTGGTTGATCAGGTTAGACTTGCTTAATGAGGATCCAAAACAAGATCTAAATAAGGCAACAAATTAAGTGAATAAGATTTAATAGTTTACCTTCCAGTAGCCATTTTCAAAGGATGTGTTAATTTTAGTAGCACTTTCCAAATCGTACTTGAGTTAATTCATATAATCTTATTTAAAGGGGAAAAATGTGTGTCCATATAATGTCTATATCATATGCATGACACTATAATACAGTTTAAAACTTTCTGATATAATTATAGCAATATTGGGAATAGATAACAGTAATCTATTACTTCTTTATGGAAGCTACATTTTTGGGATTCATGCATCTCCTTTTCTTTCTTTTTTTTTTTTTTTTTTTTTTTTTTGAGAGGTAGTCTCGCTCCGTCGCCCAGGCTGGAGTGCAGTGGCCGTATCTCAAGCTTACTGCAAGCTCCGCCTCCCGGGTTCACGCCATTCTCCTGCCTCAGCCTCCCGAGTAGCTGGGACTACAGGAGCCCGCCACCTCGCCTGGCTAGTTTTTTGGTTGTTTTTTTTTTTTTTAGTAGAGACGGGGTTTCACCATGTTTGCCAGGATGGTCTCGATCTCCTGACCTCGTGATCCTCCCATCTCAGCCTCCCAAAGCACTGGGATTACAGGCTTGAGCCACTGCCGCGGGCCGCATCTCCTTTTCTTTTCCTAAATGCCCAGATGATGCTTTAGTTTGTTGTTGTTGTTTTTAAAGCTATTTTTTAATTAATTTTTACCCTTCACCCCAAGATGCTTAACTCCAAGGAAACCATTGAAAAATACGTGTTTTGTTGTTGTTGTTGTTGTTGTTGTTTACAAGTAAGACTCCTAGAAAAATTTGGTGATCATGTTCTAATTATTATCTGATGTGTACACAGAGAACCAGGTCATATAATGACCAGGCAACCTGGTCATAATCACCAGGCTGATGACTGAGATGGACCCAGTCCTTCAGATTGCCTTTAGATTTTTATAAAGCTGAGCTAGATTTAAGATACTGGCCTTGGAGGCCTAGAACCCATGATGCTGTTTGTATGTTGAAGGTAGTACTGTTGCATTGAGGGACAGAGTTTCATGGAAAGAAACAAAGGACCTCAACACTAATGTAAGGCAAGTTTATGAATTGAGAATCCTCAAAATGCAAGACACTGCTCTACCTAGCTAGGAGTTTTGAAGTTCAACAGCCAAGGATATCTTGGTTACTACATCTCTAAAAGAGTATATGGTATTAAAAAGATCCATCCCACATGCCACATCCTATAATTCAGACAATCATTCTTTTATCTGAAATAACCTTATTCTACTAATTTATATTTGAATTTTTATTACCTTTATTGCTTCAATCTCCTTTTTTTATCAGCAGCCATTCTTGGGTATCTTTTAAATGTTTAACAGAATCTTCATTTCTATTTTAAAAGACAATGAGGAGATGTGTGGTATTTTATGACCAATAACATTTAATTTTAAACTGAAGAAGTTTATCCTTTTGAATAAAAGATTAGACCCTCCCAGCATCCTTACAGCAAAATATAAGTCCCATTAGTGAAACCAGGTACAAGAACTCAGCTTTGTGGCCTGAACATTTGTGTCTGCTGGATGCTCTGTGTAGCACTGAAGCGTGATGGGTTACCACTAAGACAAGCAAGGGAAGACAGTAAGCATTGTAAGTACTAGAGGATGTCTGGCCAAGCTCCAGACCCATGGCTATAGAACTTAGGAATCAAAAATGATCGTGTTCTTACGTAGAGATTTTCCAATTGCCAGAGATTTAGTTCATCATCTTTCTCTAACCTTCAAAACAATTTAACTGAAGTGAAAAGCATGCAAATTAAAATCTCAGACATAAATAACCAGAAGATCTAATGGAAAGCAGACAAGTCTTTAAATAATAAACCAAAATAAATATGCATTTCATCAAAAAGTTAAGTTTCTTTGATGAAATAGGTTTGGTCTCTTTCTTGTTAAGACAAACAGAAAAAAAAAGTACATAAATAAAGAAGACAAAGGCAATTAAACAAATTTCAATAAACACATTAAATTGTAAATAATATTAGCTTACAGTTTTCAAAGAAAGTACATAACATTATGAATTTTATTCTATTTTATTGATGAGGCTACTTTAAGTAAAAATGACTGTTTTCATTATTCGGCTAAAAGTACCATTATAAAAAGCTGCCGTTAATTATGGCAGCTCTGAAATGGAGTAGATAGGTATGTAGAGAAGCTTTAATAATTGAAAGAATATTAATGAAGGGATCCAACTGCTTCAAAAATTGGCAGTTCTGATGATAGGGATAAATGATGTTCAGGGTGAACAAAGAGATCTGAAGAATTACCATGGAATTCCGCTAAAGACTCAAGGAAGTCATATGCAAGGTTGTGGACCCGTGATAAGCATACTCTCCAGAATGTATTCTTTTTGTTTCTCTTGTTTTTTATACTTACATCCCAGGGTGGTTTTGCTCATTTAAAATACAGGAATATGTCAACAAATATTCAAACTCTTGCCATGGGTCCTTTGAAAAAGTTATGGATATAATATGCTGTCTCCTGTGTTTTCTGAAAGCTGAAATGGTTTCATTATGACTCTATTTATGACATAACAAAAGTAAGAGTGTCCATTGTTATTTAAAGCTTGACTAGGAGAGACAACAGTATGGAAGAGATGTAACACACATTCACATCTTGGGAAGCTGATTTTAACGTTCTTTAGAAGTGTGATTTATTACACATTTTTGCTGGTCTGGTGAATTTAAGCCAAAAAAAGTCACTAAATTTTTATAATATGAGAAAAGAAACAATAGGAAAAAAATAGGAAATGATAATTGAGAATTTCACCTTCAATTGTAACAAGGAAGAAAAACTGAAAAAATGAAACACAAGTTCTTCATGAAGTATACAAAATCTACCGAGTGTGACTTAATTAGAGTCTAAAATATGATATGATTAGGCATACACATGTACACACAAAACATCTCCTGTAAATATTATAATTTGTTATATATCCTGTCTATCAGTTTTGTTTAATCGGAATATAAAATTTCATAAAAGCTATAGCTCAACAAAACAAAATTACCATACTCCTAATTTTTCCAAACATAATTAACTTTGAATTGTGTGAATTAACAGTGTCTAATAAATTATCATTCAGCTCTGAAATTAAATTCTTTCGTACCATTAGATTTGTTTGTTAAGCTCAAGTAGGCAAAAGTAGTATTTAATAAAGTAATAATGGTGCTTTGCTGAGAGTGCTGTTGAGAAACATATAGATGTATTCAAAACAATTCAAAGAATTTCGATTATTAGCTAATTTGTGAATATCATAGTGTCTACATAATATAATCAAGGGGAAAGTATGATGCTGTGACAGGGTACTATATTTTTATTACAGGATGCCTTTTTCTAATTACCTCTTTAATTTGGTATATTATAGAGTTATTTTGTGGTTGCATACATGTAATATAAATATCTTTAATATTACTTTAGATTCACAGGTCTTTTACTTTTAAAATCATACTACCACCTCCATTTAGAAAAAATAAATTTAAAACTCAAGATCATCTAAACTTCAGTTTACATAATCCATCTCAGTAAATCTCTCCATTCATTCCCAAAATATTTTTAAAGTTAGCGAACAAGAAAATAAGGAATATAATATTCAAACATTTTATGTAATAACAGGACTTGGAATTTGAAATACCCACTTATGCTGCAGAGCCTATCCATGTAAATTCTAATGTTTCATTAGATTGAAAGTTTAATACATCAAGAGTAGGGATGAGGACATGCTTTTACTTCTTTCTGTAAAGAAATAAACTTTGCCCATATGTTTGATTAACTTTTCCTGCAGGGTATCATCTGAAAGCTATAAACCCAAATGAAGACCTCAAAGAGGCTTGTGGAATAACTTTGATTGACAGAAAAGACAAATGATTTAAACACAAAATAAAACAAAATTCTAGCAGATTCACTTGACTTGAATGCTAGCCTAATGCTGCTGCTTTCTCATTCCAAAATGACTCCAAGATAATTTCCCAAGATCCAGGTACCCTGGCAAGCTTAAATATCTTAGGTTCTCCAGTGATATTTGAGTGTGGTTTGAGACCAAGTTTTTCATTAGGGAAAATAGAAAATGTTTAAATGGATGGTGTTTGGAGCCTGATTTTAATCTTACAGGTTATGCTTCAACGCTACCTTACATTAAAACTTTCTGCAAATTCAGGTTATAAAATTGAACTGAAGAGATGACAAGAACCTTTATCAGTAATTCTATCCTGCAGTAATGACTGTTGCTACTGTGAGGCACGTAGGTCTTCTTTCAAAAGTCATCTCACCTACCCCTACCTTTAGTAGGGCTCAGGATATATGAATTATGTTTCAACTAAAAGAGATGGGTTTGTCCTTCATTCCACACCATAGCCCCTTTCTGAATCCCTCTTGCAAAGGGTGGTTCAAACACTCAAGGTAAATTGTCAGGGTTAGCTGTTAGTGGCTGTGAAGAAACAAATAAAAGAGACAGATAATAGAGATGTAGGGAAGGAGGGAAGGAGAAAGGGGGGAAAGTCAGGAGGGAGATAGATTAGAGAGAGAGAGAGAGCAAGCTACGGTTCCAGAAAGATAAAAGGCGGGTCTTAAAATAGTTAGAACAGACCAAGCCTACTTTCAGCTGAAAAATATTTTGTATTATTTTAATGAAATAAATAGTACCTATTTTCCCCAAACAGTAAAATAAAAAGTTTGTGCTATTCAAATTATGCAGTAAAATGCTGATTCTTAAAATATTTAGTAAAATAATTTTCCAATAAAAGATAAAATTTACTCTTTGAGATAGTTGTATAGTTTTAGAGAGAAAAGTCCATATCAAAGCCATGGACAGCAGAGGAAAGCTGGCTTGCTGGCCATCAAGACGTGGCCCTTTTTAGGAAGGCTTTATCTTGAATATACATCCTAGTCCCATATCTGTCCCTCATGGCAATCATTTTTGTCTACATGCCATGAGCAACCTTATGTCTTAGGAGGGCAGATTTACATTAACCAAACTCAGAAAGATCCATATATAAAATCCAGAAGGTCAACTTATCTAACAAGTAGCCAAAGTCTCTAAGAAACAGACCTCTGCATGTTTGTGGGACAGAACAACTCCTGTGCTGAAACCTAGTAAATTAGTAGAATCTATATACATACATTCTCTTGGAACTCTTATGGATGCCTGGCTAAGATTAATTCATCTTTGAACACATTAACACATTCCTTCTTCAGAAGAAGAACAAGGTGACTATAAAGGCATTCTTAAGAACACCCTTTGTGTGTCTCAGTAAGTTTGCATTCTCTAAGAATTTGGTTGCATGTAGGTTACTCTCAGACATCTCTTGGATTATTCTCACACACAATGGATTATATTCCTCACTGACTTACTTATCCTGAGATTCTTCCTGATTTTCTCAAAGGATATGTTCCAGTGATTTATTTATTTAAGCCAAATTACTGCTTTTAAGAAATATCCATTTAGTATTTCATGTGTAAATATTTATTTTGAAAATACTGGCCAGAGAAGAAAATGGCTACATTTGATCATTACTATGCTAACTAGCCAAAGATTATACTAGGAAAATCCTGGTCATCTATCATTCACCCCATAAAATTGGAAAGTATTATTTATTCAACTATATTCAATTAATCTTTAAATTCTAATGAATAGACCTCATGAAATTCTAAAAATTTGTATATCCCCTTTGCCACTGCTTTTGTGCTAGTCACCAAGACTTCCCTCCTGTATTACTAACAGTCTCTTAACTGGCTTTAGGATCTCCATCATTGCCTCCATTGCAGTTCATTCTTTACATTGTGAAAGGAGTGTCATCCTAAGGTATATCTTATTTTTCTGTTTACAATATTAATTTCCTTTCCCCCAGATAAATACTACTTAATGTTAGGCTTAACATATTCATAAAATAGTCTCCTAGTTATCTGACCAGTCTTCCTAAAGATAGTCACTGTACTTCATCCATCATTTTACCCCACTACTTGGCAGCATCTGACAAATGACAGTAGTTCTCAATAAATATTTATCTAGTGAATCAATGAAACAATATAAACACTGATTAAAGGAATATCTCCAAACAGAAAATAATGCACTCATAACATTAGGAACATGTTAAGGGTTAAGGATATGAAAAGACATAACAATATTATAAAAATTGCTACGTGTGTAAGACAGTAGTATGCATACCAAGAAACAGGGAGGAGGAATGATTTCATGTGCATTTCCTTTATTGAACCTCAAAACCAAGTAGTGAATTAAAATATTCATGGGAAACAAAAGAAGATAAAAGTAAACATTGTAGGTGACTATAGAGCTCTAATTTTGCAGTGCGTGTTTTAAACGCAACATTATACATATTTTTATTCCAATAACTTACTACTCTTACTTGATATTAAATGTTTTGACTAGCAGCATTTATATATAATTAACCTTTAACATTATTTTCTTAATGGGTACATATGTGTATCTATACCTAGAGAAAATAGACCATGGGTGGGCTTGTGAGCTTTGGCAAAAGGTGATTTTATGCCTCAATTGCCTCTACTATTAAACAAAAATTATAATAGTACCTACCTCATAAGTTTGTGTTAGAATTAAATAAATTTACTTACAAAGTAGTAAGAACAGATTCTGGCACATAATAAACACCTATTATTAGCCCTATAATTATTTTGCATGCATGATATTACTAATTTGAATTCTTATCATTTTTATCTGGAACCCAATATCTATCTGTGTGTGGAGGTCACTGTCAGAAATTTGTACTAAGCTTAGTAGAAGGCAATTAATTAATTAATTAATTTTTAATTTAGCATTTATTTTTATTTAAATTGTGTTTATGCCATTTTCTAAATACAAAATAACTCTCCTAGGTTTTTATTTTTTAATATTATTTTTCTTAATTGGTAGGGAAATTTGCAATTAAAATACACAAACAAATCTCTTCTACAATCAATTTACTTTTAGCAAATTCTATACTCAGATGTCCTAAGTGTTTTGAGCATTTTCCCTCCTTCCTGACATTTATATTGATAGCATTTTTATTACTTAACTTCTAAGAGCAAATGACTGTTATTAAAGTCAAATTTGTACGGGCTGTTAGTTTCTAGCAGATCACTGCCTCTAGGTGTTGCACAATCAAAATCAAAACTACTAAATAATTTAGAGGTAAATTAGCAATCAACTGAAAATGACTTATCACAAACTATGGTGGCACATATGTGGGAACTGGTCTGATAGAATTGTTACCATCTGCCAGACCCATGGTCACGCCCTTTCTTTTTCCCAAAGAGATAAGAACCTGCAAAGGATGTAAAAGTGTATCTAAATAGTAAAAAGAATTAATACATATTTACTTATCTTCTCTTGCAAAACTAATTGTGCCTGAAAACTCTATAATGTGCTAGCATATAATGGCTGCTCCCTTCTTATCATTTACAAAAATCCTATACTTACAAACAACTCGAGAGTAGGGAAGAGACATTTGATATTGAGGTAGAAGATTATAATTTCATGTCATTTTCTACCCAGCTATATTCTAAATCACTAAATCATTTTAAAGAAATTTTAAAATATACATTTATTTGGGACTAATCTAACATTTTATTTTTGTAGTGCTTCATATTTGAAAAGAAAAAATAAACAATAGCAAATACTACCTTTTGTCTTCAGACACCATCATGAAAGGGATGGCAATTACAGAACTGGAAAGGATCTCATCAATTTCTCCCAGATTTTATAGTTGAGAGAAGTGAGACAAAGAGGGAAATAAATGTCATTGCCAAATGTGATACGCAGGTTTGTACCATTCCTGGAGGAGAACCTTTGTCTTCTAATGCCAACTCCCATGTTCTTTCTATGTCTCAATTCCAATCAAATTATTGTGGATCATTGGCTCCTGCTAACAAAATTAGTTTTTAAGACAAAATATTTTTGTCTGTCACAAGATCACCCATACTTTAGAGCACAGAGAATGCAGTTTGACTCTAAGTCCAATAAATATAAGCAAAGATCCACAGGGTTGCAGCAATGCATACAATTTCTCACTTTGCCTACTTTTCCTAGAAAAGATATGAGAACTAAAGGCCAATATTAAGGTCCTTCTTAATGGTAATGTATGTCTTCATTAATAAACAATCCAATATAACTGAGATTGATTGAAGTATTATTATAATAATCAAGGCCCTATCTAAGCCAAGTTTTGCTTTTCCAGTCTAGGAACAATAGATCTTGTAAGAGCTTTCTCTTCAGACAGTGATTACACCTTGATTCTTCATTTTTTTCTGCAGCTGACTTTGCTCAGTGGCCTTCTGCACTCTGGCCACTCTCCTTCAGGGAAATAGAGAAATAGAAAGAGTTGAGCCAACAGGAAGTCTTTTATCAGTCATTTCTTTTTTTGCTCTTGCCCTTCTTTCCCTAAAGTTGAAAACCCCCTGGCTAATAACTTTTAGCTTAATTTTTAGTTCCAGCTACCTATCTGACCTCCTGATTCTGCATTTATCAGCCTCTGATCTGTCTATTTGGCTTTCTTTCCTGCCTTACCCTGACCTCAATGCTTGCATGTGTTCTTCATTAGACTCACCAGTCTACTGTTGCCCTCCAGTCTGACACCCATTTCTATTATCAGCTCATCTCAACAGGCCTCCTCTTGGTTTTCACTCTTTAATGTGTCTTTACTGCCTATATATAGATCCCTGTCCTAAAGGAGAAAGGGGAATCAGACTCATAATCCTGGTTGAAAGCTTAAACAATAGTATTCATGTATATTGAAATGCAAAGAAAATACACATTTGTGGATTAGGCATTTTATTTTTTTCACTAACTGGGAACAAGCTCATTTAGAAAGATAATTGTCTTTCTGTCTTGGGATTTTATTATAATGGATGACTGCCTCAGTGCTAATACAGGAGAAACAGACCTTAGCAGGGAAGGGGAGGGTTTTAGAATGGATATTAGGCTGATCCTGAGTCAGCAGTAAAACATTATTTTCTTTAAGGAAACATAGTATTTAAAACTCTAAAAGGTTTCTCGCAGTTTGAAATTATAAAATAATCTTTCCGTTTAATACTGAATGTTTGTTCTCTTATAGAGCATGATGCCCAGTCTTGTACTTCTTTACTATTGAAAAATTGGGAGGAAAATTTAAAAGAGTAAATAAGCTTTGCAAAAAACAATAAAAACTAAACTGGAAAAAGTTAAAGGAAATTTTCAACAAGAAGAAAATAGTCCTCAAACTCATGAGTGATTGAATAAATAGTTTATTTATTCTCAACTGTATTTGGCACCTATTTAGTGCTGGGCACACATGCAGGAGGCAGAATAAAATCAGAATTAACTATTGCTGTCAAGAAAGTTATAACTTAGCAAACTGTTGAATGAACTTCTAAGTAGGGAAAGCACTGAGAATGTTGATCAAGGCTTCATTTTCTCACTGAGAGCGAAATAATATCAAGGAGACCCTCAGATATCTAGATGAGAAAGGAGAGAACTGAGATCTATCACTGGATTTTTAGATGTTAAATTGTAGAAGAGGATACTAGGGCCTTGCTTCTAGGAAGGTTAAAGTAAGCATAATCAGTTACTCTTTTTCCTGCGTGGTTCTGTATTACCTTTTTCCATATTGTCTTCTGCTAGAGAATCACTCTGCATTGGAAGTCAAAGCAGAAAAAGGACAGAGAGCTGGCCACGCTCTGGATGACACTCTGGAGAGCTCCTCAGGGTTCCCAGTAAACCTGACTTTCCTTTCCACTTGGTCAAATACTCAGTGAGCCCCTACTACGAGACCAGTAGTTCATCATAGAACATGACTGCAAGGTAGAGATGGACTCTAGGAGATGAAAAGATCAAGGAATGCCCCCACCCAGTCCTCCTGATTTCTAGCACGCTGCCCTGAGATTTCATATTATAACTCTGGTTTAAAACTTCAGGTTCGCTAAATCAAATCAAATATACTACCCACTCATATATTTTGGGAATTTTTAGCATTGTTCCAGTTATTCAAAAATCAACATTAAAAAGATATATTCCTTGATTTAGATATTCCATGGTCTGTAAAAGGAACATACAGAAATCTTGAACGCCATCTCCTCTTGCCAGAAAATTATAAGCAAATAAATGTTTCATTTATCCTATAATAATTTAAGAGAATTTTGATTCTGGAATTAGAAAAAACAGTCAATCATTCTTATTGAAAAAAACAATAAAAGGAGGTAACTGAATTAGAAGTTGAAAAGTACAGAACAAGAATAGCAGAGAAGAGGTGTACATATGTATTTTTTCACACATTAATTTCATATATTATACCCACACACACATATATATATGTGTGTATATATATGTATATGTATATACTCATCCTCCCAGTTGGAATCAGTCTAAAAGCCTCTTTTGAGTCTGAGTACATTTCCTCATGGATGAAAATAGCTTGTGATAAATTCCAGATGATGGCTTCTACTGGGCCACGGCTGAGCTCTACAGGCCCCCAACCCTACCAGTCTTGGATACACTGAGTGCTTTGAATCTGGGGCAACGACAATAATGGTCTAGATACAGCATTCATTCTATCAAGCCCTGGAAAAAAGCTTAGAATTTTTATACTGTCAGTTTCTCCACCTTGTACACCTATCCTTTAGACCTGACAATCAGAATAAAACTCTCTTTTCCTGATTGCATTTCTTCCAAAGTTATTTAGAGTTGAGCAGCAGAAATGGAGACCAGTAGTCTCTCACTGACTTCTTTATTTTTAGGCACATTGATAGGCAAAGAGTCCTGCTTTGTTTTATCTCAGGAGCTAAATTAACTACCTCGGATATTTTTGTGGCTTGGTCTTCTTGATCATTATATATTTATCTTTTGACCCATTGGATTAGTCAGTTAGACTGGGTGGCTAAACAACAGAATTTTTTCTTTCGTAGTTCTGGAGGCTGAGAATTCTATGATCAAGATGCCAACAGATCTAGTGTCTGGTAAGGGCACCTTTCTGGGGTACAGATATTTTCTCCTAGTATCCTCACATGGTGTATAACAGAGAGAGGAAAAAAACTGTATCTTATCTTTTTATAAGAGCACTAATATCATTCATGAAAGCTTCACCCTCATGATCTAATTACACCCCAAAGGTCTCACCTCCTAAAACCATTACATTCAGGTTTAGGATTTCACCATATGAATTTGGGGGCAGTGACAAAAACATTCAGTTTATAGCATTCTGAATCTGGCCTTCCAAACTTCACATCCTACTCACAAACTAAATACATTTATTCCATCCCAACAGCCCCAAAACTCTTAACTCATTCTAGCATCAACTTGAAAGCCTAAAGTACAAAGCCTCATCTAAATGTCATGTGAATCATATATCAGTGAGACTCGAGGTACCATTCATCCTGGGGCAAAATTCCTCCCCACCTGTGAACCTTTGAAATAGAACAAGTTATACGCTCCCAAAATATAAGAGTGGAACACTCACAGGATATTTTCATTCCAAAAGGGAGAAATGGGAAAGAAGCAGAGTGCCGGGTCCCAAGCTAATCTGAAACTTAGCAAGGAAAATTGTGTTGCATTTTAAGGCTTAATAATAATCCTCTCTGGCTTGATTTTCTGCCTTCCAGATCTACTGGGGCAGTGGTCCTGCCTACAGGACCCACTGGGATTGCAGCCTTTTCTCTGCAGTTCTGCCTGGTAGAGGTCTGAAGCCAATGGTTCTGTGCAGTGTCACCCTTATGGCTCCATTGAGTGTTGGTCCATGTCACTCTCATGGCTCCACTGAGTGTTGGTCCCATCCTTTGAAATTGAGGTAGCAACAGCCCTATCCCTACACCTATTCACTCTGGGTCTGTGGTGGGAGTGGCAGGCTTGATAGCCTCTGCATCACCTTCTAGGTCCTTCTTTCCTTGTCTTAAACAAAAGCATGTTCACAGATAAATAGTTCTATGGTATGTTCCTAAAAGTCTAAGAAGTTCAACAGTGTTTCTTCATTTGGGCTCATTTCCCCTGCTTAATTATGTCCCAGATAGCAGTGTTTCTGCTACCATAATCCTATATCTATTCCTGGCTTCTGCTGTGATGGTCGTTTAAGTCTGTGGTTCACAGCCACACTCATCTTCTTACCAAATGCTCCATCTACCATATCATTCGCATTATCTTCCTAACACTGTTTCTCGTATTTTAAAATATAAAAAGCCTGATGAGAATTTTCTAAATCTTTAAGTTCTGACTCCTTTTTGCTTAACAATTCCATCTTCAATTCATTTCTCTTCTTTCACATTTTACCCTAAGCAATCAGGAGGAATGAAGCTACTCCTTCAACACTTTGCTTAGAAATCTGCTCAGCTAAATATTCAATTTGATTGTTCCACAATTTCTAATTTCCACAAAACACTAGAATATGAAGATAATTCAGCTAACCTCTTTGATAAAATGTAACAAAATTTTCCTTTCCTCCAATTTTCAATAGCATGTTCTTCATTTCTATCTGACATCTCATCAGAATGGCATTGTTATGGTATGAATGTTTGTGTCCCACCAAATTTATGTAAGCCTAATTCCCATTTTGATGACATTGAGGTAGGACTTTTGGGAGAAGATTAACTCATGAGGGCTTAACCCTTATGAATGAAATGTGTGTTTTTATAAAAGCGGCTTGAAAGAGCCTGTGTCCCCATTCTGCCATGTCAGAATGCATCAACAAGGCAACATCCATGAAGCAGAGACCTCTGACCACAAACAAAATCTTCTGGTTTCTTAATATTGGGCTTTCCAGCTACCAGAACTGTGAGGAATAAATGCACGTTATTGATAAGTTATCTAATTTAAGGTATGTTGTTATAGCAGCAGAAACAGACCGAGTTTTTTACTGTCCATATTTTGAGCAACTATTCCCGATTAATTATGTTCTAAGAAAATGACCTCTAAAAGTCCCTTCATGCCAGTATCAGCATTTTTCTAACATGTCCCTCAAAATTCTTCCAACCTATACCCATTAGCCAGTTCCAAAGTCATATATTTTTATGTATTTGTTACAGAAGCACCTTTACTTCTTAGCATGGTAGCCCCTGTCTGCTGCTATTATCCATGGTTTTGCTTTCCATTGTTTCAGGCACCCATAGTCAATCATGGTCAAAAATTGTTAAATGGAAAATTCCAGAAATAAACAATCCATAAATTTTAAATTGCACATTATTTGAGTAGCGTGATAACATTTTGTACCAACCCAACTTGTCCTGGTTGGGACATAAATCATCCATTTGTCTAGCATATTTATGCTGTAGGTGGTTCCAACCCTTAGTCAGTTAGTAATCTCAGTTCTCAGATCAACTGTAATGGTATCACAGTGCTTGTGTTCAGGTGACTCTTATTTAGCTTAATAATGGCCCCAAAGTACAAAAGTCGTGATGCAGACATAATGTTGTAATTATTCGATTTCATTGTTAGTTGTTAATTTTTTACTATGCTTAATTTATAAATTAAACATATATATATGGTTCGGAACTCTCCACAGTTTTAGGCATCACTGGGTGTCTTAGAACATGTCCCCCACAGATAAAGGGGTACCTCTATACAAATTGCTGTCTTAGTTAGTTCAGGCTTCTACAAAAATCACCATAGACTGGATGACTTAAAAAACAGAAATTTATTTCTCACCGTTCTAGAAGCTAGAAAGTCCAAGATCAAGGTGTTAAGAGACCCACTCTCTGTTAAGGGCCCACTACCTAGATTGCAGACAGCTATCTCACTGTATCTATACATGGCATAGAGCACAGAGACAGAACACATTTTATTAATTGCTCAAGTGATTTTTTACTTAATGATTTTAATGCTGTTGATTTTTTGACATAAATCATGTCTTTTTTTTTTTTTTTTTTTTTTGAGACGGAGTCTCGCTCTGTCGCCCAGGCTGGAGTGCAGTGGCCGGATCTCAGCTCACTGCAAGCTCCACCTCCTGGGTTTACGCCATTCTCCTGCCTCAGCCTCCTGAGTAGCTGGGACTACAGGCGCCCGCCACCTCGCCCAGCTAAGTTTTCGTATTTTTTAGTAGAGACGGGGTTTCACCATGTCAGCCAGGATGGTCTCGATCTCCTGACCTCGTGATCCGCCCGTCTCGGCCTCCCAAAGTGCTGGGATTACAGGCTTGAGCCACCGTGCCCGGCCAAATCATGTCTTTTTATAATGGCACTGATTTCAGTCATGATGACTCCAACCTCATGACCTAATTACCTCCTACAGGCCTTACCTCCTAATAACATCACAAGGGGCCTTGGGTTTCCAAGGGTCTCATAAACATTCAGCCCACAGCACTCACGATTTAATTCCAAAACAAACTTATTAATGAAATATGGAAGTGTATGTTTTTACTGTTCTTATTTTTAAAAGGGAATAAAGATAAACCATAAAGTTCCTATTTACAGGCTGAAATATTTCACTTTTTAAAACCCAATTATAAAGGTTATATAAGCTTGATGTTATACAGTAGAATGGCTTTTCTTGTTCTTACTCTTTTTCCCTGCTTTATGACGTTTAATAAGAAATTGTAAATCTTCAGAGTAATTTCTAATAGGCTATAAACAAACAATTTCTGATTGATAGGCTGAAAACAAAATTATGAAGAAAAGGAAGAATGACCCAGCTGAGAATGTGAGACTAAAGGCTATTTAAATGAAGTTAAGTAAAGAATGAAATTTATGTCAAAAAATTAACAGCATTAAAAGCATTAAATAGACAATCACTTGAGCAATTGGTAAAAAGTAGGTATCTACAGTCTTTCACTATTTCTGAACAGATGTAAATCACTAAAACCAGGAGTTATTTCTTTAAATAAAAAAGCAATTTACCATACTGTAACAAGATTTCAGCCTGAACTGGAGTTTTTGTAGGAAAAGAGAATAAAATAGTTTGAGATAGATCAAAAGAACAGTAGTACTGTGGAAAAGAAGGCTGCAGGGAAACCCAACTTTTTCTCCTAGAACCAGATTGCGCAAGGGCTCATGTCAATGCTACTCTATATTTTTTTCTAGGTTGTTTTTTTTTTTTAATTCTTGTGGGTACATAGATGCATATATTTATGGAGCACAAGATGTTTTCATACAGGCATGCATTGCGAATTAATCACATCATGAAGAATGGGGTATCTATCACCTCAAGCACTTATTCTTTGGGTTATAAATAATCCAAAAGCTATTTGGAGGACTGAGAAGAAGACAGGAAAATGTGGGAAACTTCAGAACTTCGTAGAAACTTGTTGAATAGCTTTGCCCAAAATGCAGATAACAATATGGACAATAAAGTCTAGGCCAAGGTGGTCTCAGATAGAAATGAGGAATTTGTTGAAAATTGGAGCAAATGTGACTCTTGTTATGTTTTGGCAATGAGACTGGCAGCATTTTCCCCCTGCCCTAGAGATTTGTGGAACTTTGAGAGAGATGATTTAGGGAAACTGGCAGAATAAATTTCTAAGCAGCAAAGCGTTCAAGATGTGGCTTGGGTGCTGTTAAAGGCACTCAGTTTTATAAGGGAAGCAGAGCATAAAAGTTCAGAAAATTTGCAGCCTGACAATGTAATAAAAAAGAAAATCCCATTTTCTGAGGAGAAATCCAAGCCGGCTGCAGAAATTTGCATAAGTAATGAGGAGTCGAATGTTAGTCCCCAAAACAATGGGGAAAATATCTCCAGGGCATGTCAGAGATCTTCATGGCAGCCCCTCCCATTACAGGCTCAGAGGCCCAGGAGGAAAAAATGGTTTACTTGGACAAGCCCATGGTCCCTCTGCTGAGTGCAGCCTAGGGACTTGGTGCCCTCTATCTCAGCTGATCCAGCAGTGGCTAAAAGGAGCCAGTGTAGAGCTTAGACCATGGCATCTGAGGATGCAAGCCTCAAGCATTGGCAGCTTCCTTGTGGTGTTGAGCCTGCAGGTGCACAGAAGCCAAGAATTGGAGTTTGGGAACCTCTGCCTAGATTTCAGAAGATGTATGGAAATGTCTGGATGCCTAGGCATAAGTTTGCTGCAGGAGTGGGCCCTCATGGAGAAACTCTGCTAGGGCAGTGCAGAAGGGAAATGCAGGGTTGGAGCCCCCACACAGAGTCCCTACTAGGGCAACACCTAGTGAAGCTGTGAGAAGAGGGCCACCATCCTCCAGATCTCAGAATGGTAGCAATCCACTGGCAGCTTGCACTTTACACCTAGAAGAGACACAGACACTCAATGCCAGCCTGTGAAAGCAGCT
The DNA here is from genome assembly GCF_003255815.1 of Theropithecus gelada. Classification (NCBI taxonomy): domain Eukaryota; kingdom Metazoa; phylum Chordata; class Mammalia; order Primates; family Cercopithecidae; genus Theropithecus; species Theropithecus gelada. Next base: position 139,315,600 of record NC_037671.1, on the reverse strand, counting down.
GGGAGAGAGGCTGTACCCTGTGAAGCCACAGGGGTGGAGCTTCCCAAGACCATGGGAACCCACCTCTTATATCAACATAACTTCAATATAAGATATGGAGTCAAAGGAGATCATTTTGGAGCTTTAAGATTTGACTGCCCCGCTAGATTTCGGACTTGCATGGGACCTGTAGCTTCTTTGTTCTGTCCAATTTATCCCTTTTTTATATTTACCCAATGCCTGTACCCTCATTGTATCTAGGACGCAAGTAACTTGCTTTTGATTTTACAGACTCATAGGCAGAAGGGACTTACCTTGTCTCAGATAAGACTTGGGACTGTGGACTTTTGAGTTAATGCTGAAATGAGTTAAGACTCTCAGGGACTGTTGGGAAGGCATGACTGGTTTTGAAATGTGAAAACATGAGATTTGGGAGGGGCCAGGTTTGGAATGATATGGTTTGGCTGTGGCCCCACCCAAATTTCATCTTGAATTCCCATATGTTGTGGGAGGGACCCGGGGGAAGTAATTGAATCATGGGAGAGGTCTTTCCCATTTCTTGTGATAGTGAATAAATTTCATGGTATCAGATGGTTCTATAATGGGGAGTTTCTTTGCACTGACTCTCTCTTTGCCTGCTGCCATCCACGTAAGATGTGACTTTTTCCTCCTTGCCTTCTGCCATGATTGTGAGGCCTCCTCAGCCACATGAAACTGTAAATCCATTAAACCTTTTTTCCTGTGTAAGTTACTCAGTCTCAGGTATGTCTTTATCAGCAGCATGAAAACTGACTACATTAGATGTATAACTTCAAGCATATTAATTAGCCTCTTTAAGCCTTAATTTTCTTCTTTTTATCACTGAATAATTGTATGTATCATATGGAGTTATTGTGATGAATGAGATAATACATTAATGCCAACTAAATATTAACCATTATTATTAGAAACTATTATGTTGAAGTCCTAATCCCCAGTACCTCAGGATATCAGACTATTTTGAGATAGGGTCTTTACAGAAATAAAGAGAGAAAACCATATGAAGACACAGGAAGAAGATGGCCATCTGCAAGCCAAGGAGAGAGGGCCCCAGAAGAAACAAAAATGCCAAAACCTTGATCTTAAACATTGGGCCTTCAAAATTGTGAGGAAAGATAACTCTGTTGTTTAAAACACCTAGTCTATGGTACTTTGTTATGGCAACCATGGCAAACTAACATACAAACTAAATAATTAAATTTTAACAGTTGCTTCATTAAAAGTCTACTTGACCCTCAGAAAACAGTTTGACTTTTCTTTTTAATTTTCAAAAGGTTAGTTTATACACAGTTGTATTAGTTACTTATTTCTGTATAATAAGTTACTCTAAAACTTACCCACTTAAAACACACACACACACTAGCATCATTATCTCATGGTTTCTGAGGATCGGGCATTCTGTTGAAGTTTATCTGACTATCTCTATTTCAAGACATCCCGTAAGGCTGCAGTTAAGCCACCAATTAGGTGTACAGTCTTATCTGAAGATTCAACTGGGAGGATCCTATTCCAAGCTCCCTCATGTGGTTTTTGGCAGGATTCATTTGCTCACACATTGTCAGACTGTAGGCCACAGTTCCTCACTGGCTGTTGGCCAGAAGCTTCTCTCAGTTTCTTGCCATGTGGACTTCTCCACAAGGTAGCTCATGGAAGCTGTCTTCCCTCAGATCAAGCACACAGGAGAAGGAGAGAGAACATCCAAGACAGAAGCCACAATCTTCTAAAACACAATCTCAGACACTTGTGAGAGTACCACGTTCCCTCACATCTATGTTTCACTATCAAGAGCATTAGGAAAAGTTCTGAATCTCCATCACCTCTGCCTCATTCAATTCACTAAAAATATATCATTAAATTCAGTCAACTCAAGGGGAGGGGATCACACAAGGGCATGAATACCAAGATATTAGTATTGTTAAAGGCCATCTTAGGAGTTAATACAAGAGTATATTTAAATCAGAATTCTAATCAAAGAGGTTCTACAGATTTAGAATTATATTTGCAAAATTTTTAGAAAAGGGAAATAAATTCTCAAAACAATAAGATAATCTTTTGATGAAAACACTTAACTTCATTAATCCCAGGCTAAAATGTTATATGCATAGTTTAAGATGAATTATCCTGATTCTAGTAAAGTGTCTCAATTATGGCAAATTAAGTAGCACTTGGAGAATTCTAAAAATTTCTTGTTATTTCTTCAGAAATCACACACCCATGGTCAGCATCTCTCATCTCTCACTCTCAGAGTCACGATACCACATGTATTACGGACTATAGTCTCTTCTTAACTTTTGGGCTTACTTCATGAAAAGTTCAACTGTCATTATACTAATGGCTGGAGAGAATAAAATTAAGGCCATAATGCTTATACAATAATATAAAATTGTGACAAACCTGAAGCAAAAACGCTGTAACCATATCACACAACCAGTCTGAGCTAAAATTGAGCCATTAGGTAGTTGACGAATCCTCAGAGTGAAAGAAAACTAATTAACATAAATTACCATATGATAATTGAGTTACAGAAGTGTTTGGAAACAAAAAGTACTTTTTCTATGTGTGTGTATAGGCTGTAAGTACCTTGTTCCCTCACATCTATATATCACCATCAAGAGCATTAGGAAAAGTTCTGAAAACCCCAGCAGTCGTAAATTCTCATCTGTGTTTAATTACCTGAAATAGCTAGAAAAGTTTGAATCATCAAAGTCACTGGTGTTTTACATGACCAACTGTTTCTAAGAAACATACATAATCAGAAGCAGTTCTGTTTCCTTAACCATTAGCAAACCGAAATACCTATACAGAGAAAAGCAATACTAGAGAGCACCTAAAATGTACCCTGTGGAGTGTTACAAGGCAATGTATTCATTAAATACTTCTTATGACACTTTAGTTTACTCACAAACGCCATATAAAAGTACAGCCTTTCTAATACTGCAGTTAGGGTGACTTTACTTACATGTCTATTTCCCCCTTCCCGTGATTTTTACCTTTGATTCTTCACTAAAAGGACCATGAGCTTCTATTCTATAAATTCAGATTGGTTTTACCAATTCTAGGATAACCCCACATATAGATATTTATCATTTTGAAATGATCCTTTGTAATATTTAAATAATCATATATCACTGCTATCACCTTTAAAAAGTCATCTGATGATGACATAATTGAATAACAGTTGAAAAATTATTAACTGTAAACAGGTATTGATGAGACCTACAAACACCTAGGTAACATGAATTATTTGTAATCTATAAGGAAGAAAAAAAACATGATATGAGGGAAATTCTTGTATAAATTCACTCTAATAGAAAATTATGTAGTAAAACCTCACAAGTCTGAAACAATTTAGGAAAGTTTGCTTGAATCATTGAATAACTCGTGGAAATACATCATAGTACTTTCAAGAAAACAAATGAACGAATGAATAAGATATCCATTTAAGGGCCTATCTATCTCATTTAAAGTATCGAAAAAATAAAAGAGCTACTTTTGGACTTGCCACTTGGATTTTTAAAAAATACATTGAGGCTCAATTTAGACAAATCTTTTGATCTGGCCACATAACAATAGTCCCTGTCTTCCCCAGCCACACATATTTGTGGATACCAAAGACACAGCATTTTTACAACCCCACTCAGTTCTTCTGCTCTTGAGGATCTTATAGACCAGTGAAGAAGATAGATAAATAAATAATTGCAATATGATGAGATAATATAATATTAGACAAATAAAATCCAGCAACAGCACAGGTGAGAAACAAATTGTGCTATAGTATATTACTCTCTCTGCTTTGTTTCAATCAGATTTAATAGATAATAAATAACTAAAACTGGCATGTTAAGCGAATATGAGAAATGAAGTGCTATTTTCAAATGCTGATTATGAATAACCTTTAAAAAACTGCTACCCTACAATCTTGTAAAAGTTCGGATAATATGACTTTTTTAGTTTAGGATACATAGAGAAGAACAGTGTGACAGGGAAATAAATCAAAGATGCATTTGTTTAAGAGTCTTAACTAAATATGTTTCTATAACTAAGTTGGACCCTGAAGTATTTTTAATAGTGAGGATAATTCTTACTATAAATGCATAAAATTACTTATCACTGACTGCTACATGTTGAGATATTGGTTAGTAAAAAAATACTCTAGGTAATTATGTCAAGTATGACTTACATGAAAAGTGAAGGACACATCATTTTTTTTTGTTTGTGATTTCAATCATTTCCAGGAGTCCCAAGTTATATTTCTATTTTGTTTAAAAGCACAAAGTGTGAATGATTAGCCTTCCACTTGATTCACAGGCCACACCCCACATTAAGCCACATCCCCCTCTCACCTTGGATGCGTGAATACTGTTCATTTGTGTTTTACAAAGATTTTATTCAAATTACATATTTTAGTCATAGTAAGGCTATAAAACTTCATGAAATTCCATTCAGAAATTACTTACCATGAGAAGTGTGCTTTCAGATATGGATAACTAATGTATCCTGGTATATACTGATAAAGCATAAGCAAATAAATTCTCACCCCTTCCCACCATTTAGTGGCATATGTTTAAGAATTGATGATAAAATTTCAGCCTAAGATACAAATAAATATATTTTACTGTACTGGCTTCTCATTAGTTGTTTTTAGCTTTTAGTTAAAGAATAAAAATTATTAAAAGTCTATCGTGAATTTAAAATGCTCCAATATAAGATGACAACCTCTGAGTTTCTGTTGCATCTAACAAATGTATAAAATTACATAAAATGTGGGGATATCCTTGTGTACAAATGTAATTATAGAAGTTAAAGAAGTGGTTGAAAGATAGTCACTGTATTTTACTAAGTCACAAATGACTCTCTAGTTCTGCATTTTTCTGATTGAATGTTAGAACTTAATGTTATTCCTCATGGATCTGACTTTGTGCATCTTTGAGTTTTTCAAGGTTGGCATAAGTGCCAAAGCAAAATAGCCTTATTTTAGATATATTAATAGTTAAATATGCCAAATAAAATTCTTCAGCAGCATGATTTAGGACCAGTGAAAGCATATTAACAAGGGTGACTGAGGCTATATCTTTATCCAGTTGCAATACTTCTCTTGGTGCCCCAAGTCAGTAGTTCATGTAGTCACTTTTGCTTCAGAATCCTTATGGCTGATCACACAATACTGCTGGTCTCTTTTTGTGTACTCTAGAGATGGCCAACTCAGTGTTACACCAAATTGTCTTGATATGCATTGCTATGGTTTGCATGTGTCCCCCAGAAAGCATGCATTGGAAATAACCCCCAGTGCAACAGTGTTGGGAGGTAGGGCCTAATGTAAGTCGTTTAGTTGTAAGGGCTCTGCCCTTACAAAAAGGTTGAAGGCTGCAAGTTTAATCTGATGCTCTCTCCCACAATTGCTCTTTTACATTTCCACTTTCCACCATGGGATGACATAGCAAGAAAGCCCTCTTCACATATCGACCCCACGCTCTTGGACTTTGCAGTCTCCAGAACCAAGTAAATTTCTCTTTATTATAAATTACCCAGTCTAAACTATTCTGTTACAGCAGCACAAAAAACAGACTAAGAAAATATCTATATGGTATGTGTGTGCTGTGTTAGCATTAAGGATAATAGTGGGTGTTAATGGAGGTGGAAGAGGAATCCAGTGAGAAAAATGTCTTTGGGTGAGGATTCTTAATTCATTCGGTAAGAATTTAAAACAGGTCTCCATTTGGCTTGTATCGTGATGTATCTCATGTAATAACATTGAGCATCCATTCAATTGCTTTCTAATTCTTTCATGCCCCATTACATGTCTGTTACATTTGCAGGATACATTTTAAAGATTTATAAAGTCAGAAGAGTTTTGGGATGAAAGAGTCATAACTAAAATTACAGGCTTCATAATTAACCACATGGTTTAATCTCAAAGCCACCATTTACCAACTGTGTGACCCCCAAAATTTTTGGTTTCTCATCTCTTAAATCTACAGCACTTAACTCTTTAGTGAGGATTAACTCAAATATTACAAAGCACATCAAATAATATCAGACATGAAATAAACACTATAAAATTAGCTTTTATTATTACTATAAATCTTATTAGCAAAAAGAGACATGAAGTTTCTGTGCTTATTTCCTTTCCTTAGAGACTGACAAATGTTAAGTGATGGAATGCGCACTGGAGGATGAAACAGAAATTTCTGATCTCCCAGGTCAAGTGTTCCCTCCTCTTTATCATTTCATTACTTTATTATATAAAGTCCTGTATTGTTCTCTAATTACAACCTTCATGTTGAAGTTGATTCATCAACCCCAAACTCTGTTAGACTAATTTACTATTAGTAGGTAGTATTGGCCTAATACTATTTACTGATAAACAATTTATGGTTTATGCTTACTGTTTATTTAATAAACAGTGTAGCACAATGTTGAGCACATAACAGGTTCTCAATAAACAGTTGTGTGCAATTGTGACCTTTGACAATAGAATGAATAAGGCACTTTTCTGTATGACTGCCATCCACCCATTTATTTAAGATTTTAAGATTATTTTTTTCTAGTTAGTCTTAATATCTATCTTGGTAATTCATTTCTGTCATGTTAGCATGCTTTGTATAATTTTATTTCCCATGTGTACTCTAAGCCAAAAATTGTTTGATTCAAAGAATAGACTAAATGTAAAGGTACATTCGATTTCTAAACTATTTCTTCTTTACCTACTTCTCAAATTTAAATTTTAAAATGCCAGAAGTCCTAGATAATAGTTAGTGTGAATATGTCTCCCAAAAAAAGACACGTTATTCAATTTTGTCATCTAAAAATTATTCTATCCTTCATCAGGTACTCTCATATGGGTGTCATATAATCAAATGACTCTGGACATCCTACTTGGCTGCAGTCTAGTTCAATCTAGATAAATATGGTCTTTCTTCATAATAATTCAAAGGTTCTGCTCAGTGACATTTAAGTTCTATTAGCCAACATAATATTATCCTAGAGTACATTTAAACAATTACCTGAATATTAATACCTGAATTTTAATATGCTTAACTATTATTATATTATCAATTAAATCATTAAAAACTTGACAGACCAGAAAGATGGCGGATGGGAGGCAGGACTAGACCGCAGCTCCAGACAGAGCAGTGGGCAGCAGCTCACACTGTGAATTTTAGCTCAAGGTCTACTGCAACAACAAACCAGCAATCCCAAGAGGACCCTCTAAAGGAAGCAGACTGCTCCTGCAGGACCTAGGAGACCCCCCAAAAACTGTGAGTGCCCCCAACTGGGGAAGGGGGAAAGGAAGAACCTTCTCTCCAGAACACACACCCCCAATGGCAAAGCGCTGAGGATCTGTTTGCCAGAGAAGTTTCCGGCTTTACCCGGAACTGAGTCAATTTGGAGAGTTGAGTGAAATACAGGAGTAGAGAAAGCAGCAGAAAGGCCCTGAAAGCTTGCTGGTTCCACCACAGGGATCCACAGGGAGAGAAGCAGGGGATAAAACTGCACAAGGAGAAAAATAAACAAGGAAGAAACTTTCTCATGTAACCAAATACCACCTGTACCCCAATAACTTACAGGAAAAAAAAATTCATCAAATATTTTTTACTGCATATTTTCTCAGGATGTTTTCCTTTCCTTAGATTTAAAAACTATATATCAGGAGCTCAAATAGACATAAAGAAAGAAAGAAAGAAGTCAGCTTTTCATTTATTTTTAATTATTGGAAAGAACATCATTGATATGAATTTTCTAGAGATTATAACTGTCAGATGTTATTATATTGCTTATAGGGAGCCAAATGTCACAATATGCCATATCCCAAACCTATTACTAAACTTGTTTGCCTTCCATCCATGAGCCCCTGCTTGTGTTCCTTATTTATTTTATATCACACATTGGACTTTCTTTTTTGTTGTCTCTTTCAACCCATTTTTCATGCATTTCTTCCATCTCTGGTTTACCTCTACCTTATTCTTTAGACATTTCATTGTTCATAGCTCACAGAATTAGAGACTGTAACCACTCCTATAATATCCTCTAACTAAAAATACCACACACATCATTATTTATTTTTTACTAAATACAGTTCAGCTGAACTGTGGGGATAAGTCAGGGCTTACATGAAAAAAATATGGCATTCCAATCTAACATTGAACAATACACTGCATGAATACAATACATTCATGCTTAAAGCATTTTTTCTAGAAGTTCCAAATAGGGTTTTATAATGTTAGAATTGTACTCAATCTTTTCATTAACACCTTCATTCAATAGTTGGAGAAACAATAACTGATTAACTGACTTACTCAAGTTATCTCTACTAGTCAATGACAGGTTTTGAATTTGGTTTAAGTAGGATTTAATAGTTATAGATGGTAATTACTTTTGTATAAATATTCACTTGTGATTTGTAAAAAGTTATAATTATAAACTCATCCTCCAAAAATTTGAGATAGTAATAATACATAGCTAGTGGGACAAAGATATCAATTTGGCCAAGAACTCACATCTAGTTACTATTTTTATAAAACATATAATGTCCAATTTATATATTTTATTGCTACTTCAGTAGTCTGCCTTTGTAAGAAAATTCCAAAACTAGATCAGAATTATTAATGTCATTTTACTTGAGTGTTTAGCAAAAGGGAAAATGTACAATGAGAGAAAAGAACAGGTATATGGACAATTTGAGTGGAAGTGCTGAAAGAAGACTCTCAAAAATTTATCTCAGAATATTGAGCTGTCAGGCTACACAAAAGAAAAATATTTATTCTTGTAACTGCAATGGGAGTCATGAAGTTTCTGCTAACCATTTGTAAATATTCCTTGTATACGAATAGTCCATAACCAAAATCCTTTCCTCACCACTTCCCATACCCAGTGGGTAAGCTGATCACTCACTGGGTTGATCAGTGGGTGAGCTGATCCCTTACCCACTTTTAAAAGAATCGCATGTACAACCAATTGCCAACCATGTTGAAGACTTAAACAAAAAATTGTCATGTGCAAATAAAAATTATGAAAAGTGATTTTGATGTAATATAGAACACCAGTATTTGATAAATAAAAAGAAGAAAAGAGAGCCAGAAACAGAGAAAGAGAGAGAGAAACCAAGAAAAAGAGAGAAGAAAACTAGTTTAGAAAAGCATTTGATTAAAACTTAGCTCTACTATGATTTATCTTGAACTTGAACTCTAGACAAATGCATCACATAACGTTTCATTCTGTAGAACAGTTAAGACAAATGCCTGACTATCTCACAAAGATGTTATACAAACCAAAGAAATAAGAAGAAAACCTTTTAATGTATAATAAATAAGGCCTTGTAAAAGTATAAGTATTGCTGAAATTTCTAAAAACCAAGGAGGTTAGTAAAAATAAAGCAGAGATTTGTGTGGATAAATAAATAACATGGAAAAAAGGAAAGTAAGCCAGGTGCCAATTAGGTTTTCTATTTTAACAATGGTTATTCCTTCACATTTTAAAACCATTACTAGAGTTCATCAATTTTACCTGTAGAGACTGACTTTGATTTTGATACCTGTTTTTATAGCATACAAGTTTAACAAAAATACAGATCAATCAATTGGGATAACAGCAATTCACAAAATGTATTGCTAGTAACAGAAGATAGACAAATTCCCAGGAAGACAGGGATGGATCCCCAGTGATACTTGACCTTCAAGCCACAGACAGTCTAAAGCCTGAAAACTGAGCTACCATTTCCAGATAGGATCCATGGACCAGAGAGACAACTTCCATCCCTGTCTTACCCACTCTGTCTCAATTGGTCCTTTCTGAATGGTGCCTTTTGACTAATTTCAGAGTGCCTTTTCCAAGCCCACCCATAAACCAATCAACATGCATTCCCCCATTCTAAGTCCATAAAAACCCCAGACTCACGTCTCACAGATGGCTACCCATTTTCTGGTCCCTGCTCACTGTTGAGAGCTTTACTTTCACTCAATAAATTCTACTCTGCTGGCCAGGCACGGTGGCTCATGCCTGTAATCCCAGCACTTTGGGAGGCCAAGGCGGGCGGATCACCTGAGGTCAGGAGATTGAGACCAGCCTGGCCAACATGATGAAACCCCGTCTCTACTAAAAATACAAAAATTAGCCGGGTGTGGTGGCAAGTGCCTATAATCCCAGCTACTTGGGAGGCTGAGGCGAGAGAATCGCTTGAACCTGGAAGATGGTGGTTGCAGTGGGCCGAGATTGCACCACTGCACTCCAGCCTGGGCAACAGGGCGAGATTCCATCTCAAAAAATAAAAAATAATAAAAAATAAATTCTACTCTGACTTACCCTCTCTCAGGAGTCCATGTACATTGTTTTGCTTGGTCATGGGACAAGAACCCTGAACTCACCAAACAGTGGGAGTGAAAAAGCTGTAATGCTCTCTGAGCTGCAGGCAGCAGTAGTAAAAAAGCTGTAACACCCCTGCCCGTGTACCAAGAACAGGAGTTAAAAAGCTGCAACAGTATGTCTACAATTTATTTCACCAAGTAAAAGTTATGAATAGCAAAAAGAAGCAGAGCAATTGAATGCATATATCATATAAAGCTGTGAGATGAAAGATGTTTAATCACACTAGCCACCATGAAAAGAAATGTTGACATAATTTCATCGAACATCAGCTAGCATTACCACCAGGAGGGTTGTGTACTCTGGCAAGAAGGTTTTCTACAGAAGCAAAGATTACTTTAAACATTAAAACTTTATGCTGGACCTAGCGGCTCATGCCTGTAATCTCAGCAGTTTGGGAGGCTGAGGTGGGTGGATTCCTCGAAGTCAGGAGTTCTAGACCAGCCTGGCCAATATGGTGGAACACCATTTCTACTAAAAATATAAAAATTAGTCAGGTGTCATGGCACATGCCTGGAGTCCCAGCTACTTGGGAGGCTGAGGAAGGAGAATTGCTTGAACCCAGGAGGTGAAGGTGGCAGTGAGCTGAGATCATGCCACTGCATTCCAGCCTGGGCAACAGAGTGAGACTCCATTAAAAAAAAAAAAAAAACAAAAATCAACAACAACAACAACAAAAAAGCCACACTTTAAAAGCTAATTTATAACGAATGGCATGCTCTTTAACATCTTTACTCTTTACTTTTATTCCATCCGTAAATGGGGACATAACAAATCACACACACACACGCATGTACAAACAGAGAAATAATCAAATACCTGTGCTTTCTAAGGAGACTTAGGTAAAGGTTTCTATATACCAAGAGTTCTGGTCGACGGGTGGGGGGTCCCACTTATTATCTCTTTATCATGAGCTCTCCCAACTATCCATGTGCTTTCTCACCCAAAGCCAACTTTTAGCCTCCATTGTTTTTTTTTTTTTTTTTTTTTTTTTTTTTGAGACGGAGTCTTGCTCTGTCACCCAGGCTGGAGTGCAGTGGCCGGATCTCGGCTCACTGCAAGCTCCGCCTCCCGGGTTCCCGCCATTCTCCTGCCTCAGCCTCCCGAGTAGCTGGGACTACAGGCACCCGCCACCTCGCCCGGCTAGTTTTTTGTAATTTTTAGTAGAGACGGGGTTTCACCGTGTTAGCCAGGATGGTCTCGATCTCCTGACCTCGTGATCCGCCCGTCTCGGCCTCCCAAAGTGCTGGGATTACAGGCTTGAGCCACCGCGCCCGGCCTAGCCTCCATTGTTAATGCAAAAGGCTCTCACCATGCAGATGCTGCCCTGTGCGCTACCGTCACTTCTCAACTCCACTTTTGTCTTCTCCCCCTGTTTTGATTTTTAATCTTTTATCTCTCTAATTGCTCCCCTTTTCTTGAATTTCTCTTGAAAAGCTTTCAGAAACCTTTTTGAAGAAACCCTTCTTTTCAAACCTTTCCTACAACCCATATACTGAGAAATTACAAATATCTTATTATATAGATATATCTGTTGTAGCATACACTGTACTCTAATTGTATTCATATTCTGAATTTGTGTAATTTGTGTCACAAATCATATGGAATATAATTGCCTTTGTGGTATTTATATGTGGTGTCTATTATTTTCTATTGTAACATTTAATATATTTTTTGTTTGGTTGTTTTTTTTCTTCCTTTTAATTTTAATTTTTCTTTTTTTAAGTTTTAGGTTTGAGGGTACAAGTGAAGGTTTGTTACATAGGTAAACACATGTCATGTCACAGGGGTTTATTATACATATTATTTTATCACCCAGGTATTAAGCCCAGTACCCAATAGTTATCTTTTCTGCTCCTCTCCCTCCTCCCACCCTCCCCCGTCAAGTAGACCCCAGTGTATGTTGTTTCCTTCTTTGTGTTCATAAGTTCTTATCATTTGACTCCCACTTATAAGTGAGAACATGTGATATTTGGTTTTCTGTTTCTGCATCAGTTTGCTAAAGATAATCACCTCCAGCTCTATCTATGTTCCTGTAAAAGACATGATCTCATTCTTTCTTATGGCTGCATAGTATATAATTATATATTTACCTATATACAATGTATATTTGTATGTGTGTATATACATGTACATCTATACACATACACATACAGACATTTTTATAATAGTTTCTCACTTGATTATGAACTCTTTAAGAAAAAGTCTGAGTTTTATCCAATTTGTAGGCACATGCTAGGCAATCAATAAGTATTTGAAGGATGAGTGGGTGATGAACATTGAACTGTTTCTTCTTTTACTGACCTCAAACCAAGAACTCACAGTGAAGCAGATATCATATTTAAAACTTTGGCTTGGCTTGTGTGTTTAATTACAACTTCCTGTTGAAGAGTTCTTGCCTTCCAGTCAAAGATGTTCTATTTTTTTTTTTTCCTATTTCTGTTTTTTGTTGTTTCTCTTCTTAGTTTTTAAAATTATTCCGGGTAAGTGAAAAGCTAGTAGTTCACAGAAACCCCATTTTCACTCCGGAAAAAAAAAGTATACAACTACATGATCTACATTGACATATAAAGTTAAATATACCCTTTGCCATATGAGTTCATGGCACTATTTTTAGGGATATGTATCCACTTTGAAATAAACGGTAAATTTATTTTTTGTTTTAATAATAAATGGTAAAGTGCTACCAGTAGTTGAAAACAATCAGTATTCATGAATTTTAACTAAGTGCCCCTTCCCTGTTTTTGAATGGAAAAAAAAAGGCATTAAGAAATCAAGTGTTCACTAGATGAAACTATCTAGTATAAATTAACTTAATTTCAGTTATTTAGCTTCCTAGAGCTTAGACTTTTTCTTTTTGTTATCTTATTGACTGACGGTTGAGATTGAAAACTGGGCAAGGCAAGCCCACCAGGTCAACACTTTATAAAGAGAATTAGTCATCATGCCAATATAATAGTTACATTAACTAGCTGAGTTTGGCAATGAAAACCTAAACTAGGCAACCCCAGAGGAGTCCTTTCAACTGCCACAATTCGGTCACCCCTGAATGACAATAGAACCGCCAAATAAATTAATGCAAAACAGTCAACCTGCAGACTTTTGCCCCAAAGTATTTTTTAGCTTTCAAATTTATAGTAAACTCTGATGTAGCGACTCCAATAGACAGAACCTCTGGATTCATACCCATGAAGGAGGCGGCATAATTATCTGTTCCTTGAGAGATCACAGTTGGTTTATAAAAATTAGAAAATTCCATAGTCTGTGTACTTCAATTGGTGATTACAAAATAATTAATTATTGATGTTATCAAATATAACATGCTAATTTAAATTTTTCTGGTCATTTATAGCACATGAATATCTGTGATGCAAGACCAGATTTGTTTTCTTACCTTTGTCATCCACTCAAGGGGATCAATAGTCAAAATAATTCAAGAAAAGCAATTGTTCTATTTTATAGTAACTGTGCAAATATCAATATCTATTAAATTTAATGAGATAAACATCTAGCTTAAGTGCCAAGAAGTATTTGGAGTGCCTTTCGTACTCAAAAAGAGCACTTTTATAATCTGTAAGAATGGTATTATTATAGTATCACATTGCTGAAAAACAAAAGATGCTAGCTTTTGCTTTCAAAATAATGTATTTGTCAGTGATTTATGGAGTGTGTAGAAAAACCAAGAGTTACTGATGTAAGACTTACTCACCCCTCTGATAGATAAATACCATGCAGCTATAACAGAATGTTTAAATAAGTTATTTTTGAATAAGGGCTTTTATGTTCAATGCAATTCAATGCCTCAGGCAGTAAGCTCCTATAACTTGGCTTGAAGAATGTCTAGTTTCTGTTGAAACAAAAGTATGAGACAAATTGTGTCAAGAGAAACCCTGGTTTATGTGCTGTGCTCCGGTTCACTTTTAGAGGTTTCTTTGTAGCATAGAGTGCCTGAGGCTGCAGGTAAGGTGCAGATTCTAGTATTTCTCTGGTCAATTCCAAGCAAACAAATGAAAATGAAATAAAATGGCAGTAGTATTGTCTTATACGCATAGAGAAACTTGATTCTTCTGTCAGCCTCTTTAACTTTTTCCAACTGTGTTTCGTGTTCTGCCTTTATTATTTATTTATTAAAAGGCAAAGCTTTCCTTTGCACATGTCTACTGGCTCTACGAAAAGTAAATCTCCAGAATAACAGCCAGCTGGAATTTCTGATTTCTAAAGCATTTTATTTTATGTGTTTGCTTCTAAATTTTACCTTGTTGGTGAGATCTTTATGAACATGCAATACTCTTATTTCCTACCCTCTCCCCTGACTTTATCTTCCTCTAAAGCATTTACAACTGTCTAATGTACTGTAAACTGCCAGTTTGCTTTACGGATTGCCTGTCTCTCTCTCACTCCACATTATAATCTCCATGTGGGAAGGACTTTGTGTCTGTTTTGTCCACATTTAAATCCCCAGAGGCTTAAACTGACTAGTATATGAGCTACTAACCTTGGATCAGCATCCTAGCAGCTAGAATTCATGGAATGAATAAGAGAGCAGGAAAGTAGGCTAGAAACACAATAGGTATGTACATGTGCTCTCTATAGAAGGTTTGCTTACTGATTCGGGGAGGATTATTGATCAAAGGAAATTTGATCAAAATAGTCTAGGTTTATTTTTTACTTTAATTCTTCTATGTCTTTTCTAAGCCCTTGCTTGTTCTCCCCCTACACTCCGAGTGATTTTCCCCACCCCATTCCTCTATAGTTTCCCCATACTTCTACTTTAGAAAGGTAAGTAAGGAAAGTCTCCTCTCTTTCCTCTCTTTTAGAATACAAAGTTCCCCATGATCCCAATTACTTCTATTTTGATCCTTCCCGACATCTTACCCCAAACTACCATTCCTTTTGAGCTTATAGTAGATAACTTTTAGGAATCAAGCCATAATTTTAAGCAAATTTATTTTAACCCCTTAACTTCAGGCTCTGTTAGCCTATTTATTTTTCTTAATTCAAACTAACCTTGAATTTTTGAAATATTAGGAGTGTAACGCAGTCAAATGAAATTTTCTGGACACTTTTAGCAATCTACCTTTGGGGACAGAACCTAGCATAACCAGCTTATCACAGTTTGCCTAAGAATGTCTTCATTTTAGCCCCAAAAGTCCCACATATGGGAAAACTTCTCAGTCCCAGGCAAACTGAGACAGTTGTTCACCGTAAAATTACCTCAACATATGGGCAAAGTTTCCAGCCTGGGAATGTGTCCCTGGGCTCAGGTCTCTTAAGTTGTCCCAGCTCATCTCCTCCTTCTACTTCTGTTTTTTTTAAAGCTGCAGAGCTTTGCACAGCAGCTGTCAAGGTAGTGGAAATGCTGCCTCTGATGGTGGGGACGTGGGCAGTAAGTACAGCCCCAGCTCCCCTGGAAATTGGGAATTTTGACTACCTACCTTGGATGCTTACTTGGGATAATTCACTCAAATTGACAATGCAACCTAAACCATAAGGTAATGAGCCTCTGAAAATCAACACATATTTATGTGTCATCCTATAATAAATAAGCAAATTTTATTGAAAATACATTCTAATTTATAAGAAATGATATGCTGTTCTGCAAAGAATAATTTGATACTTGATATTTGAAGGCCACAGCAAAGCTATTTGCTTGTTTTTCAGTTTACATCACAGGTGGGTGAATAGCTTTTATTCATTGAGAAGGTACCATAACGCTGTAAGGGAAGCATCAGCTATACTATAGCACCAGTCAGGAGAGATTCACTGTAGTATGGAACTAAGCTCCAAGCTTCTGACTCTGCTATTCTGCTATGTTTTATCTATATTATGAAAAGAGCGCTATTTTAGAACTTAGAAGTCCTGGTTCCATCCTAGCTCTGTTGTTTATTAGATATGAGAATTTGGACAATGACAAAACATTTCAAAGGTAACCAGTAAACAAAGAGCAATAAGAACTAACCTGCACAGTTTACATGACTTGTTGAATCAATGAGATAATGACCTTGAAGAGTTTTCTCACACATATAAAATAGTCTATTTGGTAACAATAGTAGTTCTTCCTATCAAATTTAATGATGGGGCATTAATCTATTGATAGAAAAAATGAATTATAGCAACCAAAGATATTAGTGTGGCAGATGCCTTGAATTCATAGCACTTTATGTTAGCAAAAGCATAAACTATGGCATCATAAAACTTAGAACCACTAAATAAAGTAGTCATCGGTGGTTGAAGCACTGAAAAGTGGGCGTGTGGAAACCTGGAAGCAGGTTAAATAATTTGTTCAAGGCTGTACAGAATTATCTTTATAAAAATCTGAGTTCTTGCTTATTTGCAGTAAAAATGTAAAATATCTTTCCAAACTGAATCGTAGAAGAGCCAGCCCTGAACCTGGTAGTTAAAAATTTAACCCTGGGTTCTTTTCCTTGAATCATAATAGAAAATATTCTGTCATGGGAGCTCAGAGATCTGCAAGTAGCAGCCTGCTTGTCCTTGGGAAAATCACACAACCTGTCTGGGAAAGTGTCCTCATTTGGAAAAAAAGAAGATGAGTGTTAGTTTGTATTTTTTAAACTATTAGGTGAAGCAGAATAAATTAGAAAAAAAAAAAAAAGACCAGTCCAATACACAAGGAACTTAGATGTCACCACTCCATGGCAACAACTAAAGAGCTGAACAGACTGGAAACCAAGTCCTCCTCTAAGATCTTTCAGAGAAGGAAGATCACAGGGCAAATTACTGCCCCAGAAATTGGAGTGACAGATAGATACAGAGATTCACAACTTATTGGGGCAGAAACTCCTAAGCATAAACCACTGTAGGAATCAATGCTAAGGCAGAAAAACTTGAACTAGAGGCTCAATGTGCACAAGTTTGAGGGATAAAAACTCCAGGAAAACCCAGTCATAGGGAGACCCTCACACTTTTGTGAGTTTTGTCTCCAGGGCCTCTACCAGGTCTTCACAGTAAATATTTGAGGAAAGTCCCCTCATGCTTCCAGCAATGTGAGGGGGAAATAATCCGTTTTGAAATACATCAAAGCATACTATTCTTCTTAACATGGCCTGTCTGCAGAAGAAACTATTTTATCAGCTTCACTATCAGGGTAAAGAAATGTCCAACTTCTAAGCAGCTGTAACCTTCCTCCTGGAGGAAGGGAAAACCTAGCTCCAGCCCCTTCTAGCCTTCCACTTGAAGGAAAGGATATAAACAACTCCAGGCCCCTCCAACCATCTAAAAAGGGACAAATTGAGAAGCACTGGGGAAATTCAAAGTCCACGGGCAAAGACTCACCAAAAGACCTAATTATAGGACTATAGGATGCTTCCTCTTCCCACTGAAATTTAACTATTACATTAAGGGCCTGTTTACTGCCCTTTGTTTTACCCAGTATATCATGCCTACTCAACAACAAATTATAAGGTATATTAAAAGGCAAAAAAGTACAGTTTGAAGAGATTAAATAAATATCTAATCAGGGTCAGATACAGCAGGAATATTGGAATTATCAGACAAGGAATTTGTAATAACTATGATTGATATGCTACAGACTTTAACAGAGAATGTAGTCTCTGCAAGAGCAAATAGGTAATGGAAGCGGAGAGTAGACAGGTGAATATTCTAAGAAAGAATAAAAAAGAAATGCTTAATAAAAAAGAATATTCTTAAAAATTCTTAGAATATTCTAAGAAAAAAAAAAGACACTGTAACATAGATGAAGAATGCTTTTGATGCTCTCAGTAGATTGAACAAAGCAGAGAAAAGAATCTCTGAGCTTGAGGATATGACAATAGAAACTTCCAAAACTGAAAAGCAAAGAGAAAGAAAACTTCCAAAAAAAAAAAAAAAAAAAAAAAAAGAAAAAAAAAACTCCAAAAAAAAAAAAAAAAAAACACAGAGTATCCAAGAACTGCCGAACAACTATAAATGGTGTGACATACATGTAATAGACACCAGAATAAGGATAAAGAGAAAAGGAAACAGAAGCAATATTTAAAGCACAAATGAATGAGAATTTATTCAAATTAACATCAAACATGAAACCACAGATCCAGGAAGCTTGGAGAACAGCAAGTTGGATAAATACCAAGAAACAAACAAACAAAAAATCCTACACTTAAGTATATCATATTCAAACTTCATAAAATTAATGATAAAGAAAAAATGAAAAGAAGCTGGGCATGAAGAAGGGGAGCCTTATCTATAGAGGAGCAAAGATAAGAATTACATCATAATTCTCAGAAACCATGCAAGCAAGAAAAGAGACGAGTGAAATATGTAAAGATTTGAGAAAAAAAAAATCCCACTGAACTGGGATTCTGTATCCTGCAAAATTTTATTCAAAAGTAAAGGAGAAATAAATACGTCTCAGATAAAGGAAAAATAGAGGGAATTTATTGCCAGTAGACCTGCCTTTAAAGTTTTAAAACAAGTTCAGAGGGAAATAAAATGGTATCGGTCAGAAACTTGTAAGTACATAAAGGAATAGCATCAGAGAATTAATAAACAAAGATAAAATAAAAATTGTTCTTTTTCTCATTCTTAATTGATCTACTTGAAGACATTTTGTCAAAAATAATAGTAAAAGTGTATTTGTTTATGTGTGCTTGTATATATAGATGTGACTATATAATTATGTATAATTATGTATCAGTGAAACGAATAACAGCAATGATACATGGGACAGAAGGAAGGAATTAGAAATATATTGTTATTGTAAGATACCTTGCATGACCCATTAGGTAATATAATGTTGTTTTAAAATGGACTGGGATTAGTCATAATTATATTTTGCAAACCCTAGGGCAACCACTAATAAAGCAAAAAATATATATGTATATGTGTATATATATGTATACATATGTGTGTGTGTGTATATATATATGCTAAATTAAAGCAATAAAAGATAGAAAAAGTGTAGAAGACAAAAATAAGAATAAAGAACAAGAGCAATAAATAGAAAATGATAACAAATATTGTGGATATTCATCCACTCATTTCAATAATCTTAAATGTCAAATGGAAAGTTATAGTGTTAAAAGCATATATCAGAAAAGAAGAAAGATAAAATAACCAGTGTTCTAAGTTTCGACCTTAGGATACCACAAAAGGAAAAGCCTGTTAAATACAAAGTAAGCGGAAAAAAGAGAAGAAGTAAAAATTAGAAGGAAAACTAAGAGAATTGAAAACAGGAAACCAACAGAGAAAACAAAACCAAAAGCTGACCTTTTGTGAACATCAATAGAATTAATAAGTCTTTGGTCAGGCTAACTAAAAAAAAAAGTGAGAAGACACCAATTACTAACATTAAAAGTGAAAGAGGGAATAGCTCCTCAGATCTCATGGACATTAAAAGATAGTAAAGGATTAAGAACATCTCTATGCCCACAAATTTGATAACCTATATGAAAACTCACACAGGAAGAAATAGACAGTTTGAATAAACCTCGTTGAATCAATATTGAATAACCTTCAAAAACAGAATGCAACAGGCCCAGCTGGCTTCACTGGTGAATTCTACCAAGCATTAAAGAAATAAATTATACAAATTCTCTAGTCTCTTTCAGAAGACAGAAACAGTGACTTCTTCCTAATTAGTTATATGAGTCTAGCATTACCCTAAAGCCCAAACCAAAGACATTACAAAACAAACAAACAAAATAGCTACAGACATATACCTCTGTTAGACATAGATGCAAAAATTCTCAACAAAATAGTAGCAAATCAAATCTGACAATATATAAAGAAAATTTTATACCATGACCAGATGGGATATGCAAGGCTGGTTCAACCTTAGAAAACCAGTTAATGTAATTCATCACACCAACAGGCTAAAGAAAAAAATCACATGATTCTACCAATAGATGCAGAAAAAGCATTTGACAAAATCCCACACTTATTAATACTAAGAACTGTCAGCAAACTAGAAATAGAGGGGAACTTCCTTAATTTGTTTAAAAATGCCTACCATAAAACCCTACAATTAACATCATACTTAGTGATAAGAAAATAAGAACTTTTCTGCTACGATCAAGAGCAAGGCAAGGATGTTTCTTCTCACTGTTCATTTTCACCATTATTTAGGAAGTTCTAGCTAATGCAATAAAACAAGAAAATGAAATAAAAGATATACAGATTGGGAAGGAAGAAATGAAACTGTCTTTTTTCAAAGATGACATGATTATCTATGTGGAAAATTTAAAAGAATAAACAAAAAGATTCCTGAAACTATTAAGTGATTAGAGTAAGGTTGTGGGATAGAAGGTTAAATACAAAAAACAATCACCTTTTGATATATCAGCAGTGTGTAATTAAGAACACATTACCATTTACTTTTGAAAATGAAATATTTAGATATAAATCTAACAAAATATGTATAAGATCTATATAAGAAAAACTATAAAACTGATAAAAGTTATCAAAGAAATACTAAATAAATGGAGAGACAAATAGGAAGATTCAATATTGTCAAGATGTCAACTCCTCCAATTTGATCTATATATTCAACTCAATCCCATTGTTGGAGGAGGGGCATTGTAGGAAGTGATTGGATCATGGAGGTGGACTTCCCCCTTGCTGTTCTCATAATAGTGAATGAGTTCTCATGAGATCATGAGATTTGGTTGTTTATAAAAGTGTATAGCACTTCCCCCTTCACTCTCTCTTTGTCCTGCTTCAACCATGTAGAATGTGTCTGCTTTCCTCTTCAGTCTTGCTTTCTGTATGTCCTGCAGAACCATGAGCCAATTAAACCCCTTTTCTTTATAAATTATTCAGTCTCAGGTAGTTCTTTATAGCACTCCAAGAATGTACCAATACATATGGTAAAGACCTTTGAGATACAATACCAAAGGCAGAGTTGGTGAAAGACAGAATTGATAAGCTGGACTTTGTTAAAATTAAAAACTTCTGCTCTATGAAAGATAATGTCAAGTGAATGAGAAGACAGGCCACAGACTAGGGGAGAATGTTTGCAACAGAAATATCTGATAAAGGACTGTTGTCCCAAATATACAAAGAACTCTTGAAATTCAAAAACAGCAAAGTGAACAATTCAATTTAAAAATGGAAAAAAGACCTGAGCAGACACCTCACCAAAGAAGATACACAGATTGCAAATAAGTATATGAAAATATGTTCAATATCATATGTTATTAGGAAATTCCATGTTACAACAGCAATAAGATACTACTAGACATCTATTAGAATGACAAAAATTCTAAATGTTGACACCACCAAATTCTGGTAAGGATATAGAGCAACAGGAACTCTGATTCATTGATCACAGGAATACAAAATGGTGTTGCTACTTTGGAAGATACTTCAACAGTTTCTTACAAAACTAAAGATATTTTTTCCTTATGATCTAGCAATTGTGCTCCTTAGTATTTACCTGAATAAACTGAAAACTTACGTCCACACGAAACCCTGCACATAGATATTTGTAGCATCTTTCTTCATAATTGCCAGTTCCTAGAGGCAACCAAGATGTCCTTTGTAGGTGAGTGGATAAACTGTAGTACTTCTAGAAAATGGAATATTATTTAATGCTAAAAAGAAACGAGCCATCAAGTCACAAGAAGACATGGAGGAAACTTAAATGCATTTTACTAAGAAAAAGAAGTCAATCAAAAAATATTGCATTCTGTGTGATTTCTACTATATAACATTCCAGCAAAGGCAAACTGAAGTAAATATACTAGTGCTTGTCAGGAGTTAGTGGTGAAAGAGGGATGCATAGGCAGAGCACTGAGGATTTTTAGGCTAATGAAACTATTCTGTGCAATACTACAATGGTGGATTCATGTCATTTATATGTTTACTAAAACCTATAGAATGTACAACACCAAGAGCGAATGCTAATGGAAACTGTGGACTTTGTGTGATAATGATATGTCAATGTGAGTTCATCAGTTGTAAGAAATGTGCCACTCATCAGTTGTAAGAAATGTGCAGAATGTTGATAGTAGGAGAGGTTGTGCCTGTGTGAAGGGAGGGAGTATGTAGAAACTCTCTATTCTTTCTGTTCAATTTTTCTGGAACCTAAAACTGTTATAAAAATAAACTTTACTAATTACAAAATAGGTAAGAGTACATAGCATATAGTAACTATAATTATCTCTTCTTGAAATGTTCAGTACTATATGTGTATGTTTACATGTACATATTGGGTCACAAGGTAAAATGTACTTCTTACATTTCATAGTCATGGTTCATAGTCAAAGCCACTTTCTTTTCCCTTCCCTTTCCCTTCCCTGACCCTTCCCTTTCCCTTCTTTTCCCTTTCTTTTATCTTTCTTTTTTAGGTGTCTTCTAAGATTCTTCCTAACTCTTCTTCTCCATTGATTTTATTAAACCTTATCTGGTTTTAGAATTTAAAAAGCATCACCTAGCATAAAAAGCATTTCCATACTTTGTCTATTAGCTTAAAACATTTCCATAAGCTCTTGATACATATTCTATTTCCTTATTTTTTTCTTTTTCATTCTTAACCCCCCACCCCCACCCATCCCTGCTCATAAAAACTTCAAAATTCTGTGATTTTATATGATCACCATGTTATACTAATATTTCTTTTCTGACCACAGATTAATTGTAATATTTTTTACTTGAATGTAGATTAACTTGCATGTATTATACTCTAAATATAATATTTTAAAAGTTAACATATTTGATGTCATCTTTATTGTGTTTAACAAATGGCCAGCAACAGCTCTAGAGTGGCTGTTTTTGGAGATTTTAATGTCCTTTTTAATGCAAGATGTCCTGGAAGGAATAAATAGACAAAGAAAAATAAAAATGATTTGAAGAACTAAACAGTCATCACAAGTTGGATCAGCAAAATGAAATCCTCTCCCACACTCACACATATGTTCAAACTGAGATAAACATGCTCATGCTTCAGTTACACGCAAAACTTTCTTGAGAGACAAGTAGCAGGGAGCACTGAAGCTGAAAGCAGTGTGACAACATGGTGGCACACAATGGTGAGGAACAACTCAACCCTGTAATGAATTTATATCATTAAAGTCCCATCAATATCACTTAGCTGGATGGCTCTGACAGGATGGGAATATTACCTAGAGATACATTTCCTACTTCAAAGGTTATAGAACTGTTTTCATAGGTACTTTAGAATAAATTATAAAAATGTGAAAAATATGCAAGCCATTCTGTATAACCTGAGAATAAGTTGGCAGAGCATAAATTGTATGCTTGATGTTGTCTATGGTGAATACAATGCATTGCATCTTTCTCCCCTCTAAATGGAAATGCAGGGGTTCAATTCCCAAAATTGGATTGAGAAAATAATGTACATTTAGAATCATTGTATAAAAAATCCTAGGACTTTTTATTTGTACTACATAATGATTAATACCTACAAAGTATACAAAATTTTCTCAGACTAAGTCCATTGTTAGAGAAAACAGAAAGGAAGGAGAAATGGATTTTTTTAGCCAATTGCTTAGGAGACACTTGATTAAATGGATATAGAATGGAAAAAAATAATAAGAAAAATTTTCCTCTGTTACTGTACCAGTATGGCTAAAGGAAAATTATAGAATAGTGGACATCATGAAAAGAATTATATGCGAAGCCATACAAATTTCCCTTAGGCTCAAAATATAGTTTCTCTCACCCTACCAAAGATTGTCAAGTGAGTTATCTGAAAGACTATTGTGAACTCCCCCAACTGAGAAATACCACATCATTTAATCCTTCCTGTCCAAGATATATTATTACATGACTTTTATTGTATAATTAAAGCATGGATACATCACTTACAATGATTTCTAATCCTCAATCTATGCACCCATTGCACTCTCTTTTTTCTTTGAAATTCTGAGTAGATTCCAACTAATGAAATGATGATAACTGCACACTACTTTGTGATATGAGACAGGCTTTGGACTTAAAAACTACCTTCAATTTGAACTTAAATTAATGTGGAAAATAAATCAAACTTTTACGTTCTTTATTCAGATTAAATCTATAAAAACAATGACTCTGTTGGCTATTTCTGACTTTTAAATTAAATTTACACTTTGAAAAAATGTAGCTTAAACATGCTTCAGGCATATGTGTGAATAACATGGTGATATTTTCTTCATCACTTGAAAAAATGAGAAAATGTTTAAAAAGGGAGGCGTTACTTGAAGAAGAGGTTTGTGTTTATTCTTAACTTTGCCTCAGGGACAATATCTTCATTGTAGTATTTCTCAGTTTTAAAAAATGCTTTTGAATTATCTCATTGTGAGACTCAAGATCAGTTGAAGGTAAGCTGATGGAATTCAAATACCATATTCTGTATAGGTAGAAAAAGTTCAGAACTCAGATTCTGTAGTTTATATTCCAGATATTGTAACTCTATTATTTGTTAATTCATTCAACAAATATTTTTGAGTGTCTAAAAGACACCAAATATTGTGTCAGGCAACATGGTAGGCACTAGGAGCATAATAATTAATAGACAACTATGATTCCTGGAAGAAAAAATTGAAAAAGCAAACATTCCTAAACAATTAGAAAAGATGAATGCAATAAACAAACAGGATTATGTAAAAGAAGTTAACAAGAGAGAACAAGACAGGCGGAAAAATCAAAGAGCTTCCTGGAGGACATGTCATTCAGGCTGAGATATCATGGATGAAGCAGGCAAGAAAAGACTAGGGGTAGAGCTTTACCAGAATGGGAGACTGGCTTATATACAGTCTTGAGCCAGGAGACAGCTTGCAATGTTTTAAGAACTGAAAAAAAAAAAAAAAAAAAAAAAAAAAGGCATACAAAGCTGGAGCAAAGGTATTTTCACAAATGGTAAGCAAAGGAAAGGAGGATATCAGATGATAATAGAGATGTCAGTCAAGGCCAGCTCATAGTATTTTCCGTTAAGCCCTAGTAGCAAGTTGATATTTTATTCTAAAGGGACTGGAAACCATTGATGAATTTTGAAGAAGAAATATTAAAGTTGACGACCTACTAGCTATAATTATTTCTCTGCTTAATAAATAGCTGTTGCAAATTAATACCAGTAAACAAATGGACATTTAACTGAGGGCCAAAAGCAGATGGGATGCTACAGTAAAAATATAGAAAGTTATACTAAAAAGAAACAACTTAGCATTGTGTTTTCCATAGAAAATGTAAAAGGCTATCTGAAAAGAATAGTTCAAACATGTTCCAAAATTAGGCTTGCTTTTCTACCACCATCCTACTCTTATCTCCTTCTAGGCAATAAAACATATTATAAATGTGTGAATAATGAAGCAAAGATAGTGACTACTACATAACCACAGTTATGACCACTGCAGATATTTGCATAGTGTTCTATGGATCTGACTCTCTACTAGAGGATTATAGGTTTTGTAATAATAAATAGCCAACAGTCCTTGCCTTTTTTTCTTACAGTTGAGAAAACTAAAGTTCAGTGAACCAAAGCCACTTCACCTTGTCTAAATTCACCCCAGAGTCAGAGGCAGTGTGAGACTGTAACCCAGGTCTTCAACTAAATAGCCTTCAAACTATGAATTATTTAATGATTTAGACTAAAAGGCAATTTGTAGCTTAGTTTGGTTTATGCCTACTTTTTGTTTGCTTGTATGTTCGGTTTAAGTTTCTTCTTTCAAGTGGCTTTTCTATATGCATGTATGTATGGTGTGATACATTGGGGATGGGGTAAACTTGTCACGTGTCCATATTTTTCTTGTGACTATTACACAAGTAGCTAAAAATAGATAAGATTTATTGAGCTTCTACTAAGTGTCAGGAGATGGCAAGGCCATCCATTAGATTTCTCAAGTCAAACATCTGTGAGTTATCTTTAATAGCGCTCTCATTTACACTGAATATCTAAACAAGTACCAAGTCCTGTGAATTCTACCAATAATACTAAACATATCTCCAGTCCACTTACTTCTCAACGTTGTCATTGCTGCCACCCTACATCAAGCCTTCCAACTTTTGGCCTAAATCACTATGGTAACGGAGCTTCCCACATCTTCTCTTAGCTCCCATCACTCTCAGCACAGCAGTCAAATTAATCTTAAAATATTTCTCTTCTTGGACACTTCAATGGCCACCCTATCTTAAGAAAAGGATAAATCCTTCACATGATCTACAAGATTCTGCAGAGTCTCTAGGAATCTCCTTTTCTGCAATTCTTCCCTTTGCTTTTTGTGTTGTAGTCATTCTGTTTTTGTTTATTTGTTTCCTATTTTACTTTATTTTCTCCATGCGCCAGCTTGGAGGTCCAGACTTCTGTTCTTCTCCATTGCAATTTCCTTTCCCTGGAAAGCTCAACCCATCTATCTTTCATTATTGAAATTCTTATTCTAAGAGAGTCATCTTATATATCACTTCCGAAGAGTCAACTTTGTTAGTTCACAAGTTATTTATATATTTCTCCATTCTAGCAGATATTACAATGGTAAATCAAACATTTCTTTATTTATAAATTTGTTTATATGATCATATGCTATCTCCTCTTCTACTTTGAAAGCCTCAGGTGGGTAGAGACCCTATTGCTAGGTTTACAACTATATTTTCAGGACAGAGCACAGAGGCAAGCTTACATTAGCATTCAATAATTATTTCTTGAATAAGTGAAAAGAATGTTGCTATGCTCATTTTTTTTCAACTTTAATTTTAGATTCAGGGGATACATGTGCAGGTTTCTTACCTGGGTATATTGCTTGACACTGAGGTTTGGGGCACAAATGATCCCATCACCCATGTACTGAGCATAGTACCCAACAATAGTTTTCATTCCTTTTTATGGCTGCATAGTATTCCATGGCGTATATGTACCACATTTTCTTTATCCAATCCACCACTGATGGGCACTTAGGTTGATTCTATATCTTTGCTGTTATGAACAGTACTGTGATGAACTTGAGAGTGCACATGTCTTTTTGATAGAATAGTTGGGTGTTTTTTGGACTAGCCTTGTTTTGAAGAGTGTTTGCATATGTAGGAAAACTCACCTTAAAGAGGTCCAGTCTGCCTAAATCAGCAAGTTCTCCTTATAACCTAAATGAAAACATTAGTGTAGCTAAGGATATCACAAGTCAATAACAGTACATTCCTCAGTCCTGATTGCCCAAGCACTGAGCTAAAGCAGCTGGTAGTGTCCTTCAAGAGGAGTAGGAAACTTAACCAGAGATCACCAGAACATCCCTTTTTACTAGAAACAACCTCCTTCTGTTTTAGTTTTGCACTGATATTATCCTTGTACCCAAGATATGTAATCTATTTAACTCACTCTATTTGTTCAAAGAGCTAACTTCTGAAGTTGATTAATACCTCTTATAGGTGTACCTTTGAAAAGAATGAACTGGTCACTAATATGGAAGTTTTCCCACAACAGGCATGTTCCTTATTAATTCACATCTTGGATGTCTGGTTTTGTTAACAAAATATCCTAATGAGTTTAATGTGGATTCACGTCTTAGACATGAATGCACAATTGAGTATAAAACTTAAAATGTATTTTCTCTCTGTGAGGTTGATAACCAAAACATGGACCATGGTAAGTGGTCAATGTAATGATTATCACTGACTTAGATAACTGGAAATCAGCTTGCTAAATTGTCTCCTGATACTGATTTTCTGTCTCATTTTTTAAAAAATTCTACACTTGGAAATTTAAAAATATTTTTCTTTAGTAATGATTTTTCAAAGTCAAAAGCAAACATGCAATAATAAATTATTTAACAAAAACAGATCAAAATATATGATACAGCAAGAGCTTTACATAGATAAAAGACCACTTGAAGGCAATGTATTTCCTTATTATTAAATAAGAGAAAATAAACATTTCAAAAGCAAACAAAATGAAGTTAGAAAAAAATATGGAAGAAAGAAAATGATGAAATTATAAAGTGGGAAATCTCTAAAAATGATAAAACCCAGGCATACTTTTCTGAATTAAAAAAAAAAATGAAATGATAAATTGTGTTATGGCTTGAATTGTGTCTGCTTCCCCCCTGCAGATTTTTTATATTGATGTCCTATTTCCCAGGACCTCAGAATGTGACCTTATTTGAAAATAGGGTTGTGGCAGATGTAATTAGTTAAGTTGAAGTCACACTGGAGTAGGGTGGGCCCTAATTCAATTTGGCTGGTGTGCTTATACAAAGTGAAAATTTGGATACAGATACATATATAGAAAAAACTCTATCGGAACATGAATATGGCCATCTCCAAACCAAGGAGAGAGGTATGGAACAAATCCTTCCTTCACAGCCCTCAGAAAGAGTCAGCACTTTCCCTTCAGATTCTTTCCCTACAAAACTGTGAGACAATATATTTATGTTGCTTAAACCACCTAGTTTGTGGTATCTATGTTATGGCACCCCTAGCAAATCAATACAAATTGAATCAAGAAAAATGAGAGAAAAAACACAAATAAGCAAAATTAGACTAAGGGGGGAAAAGTAAATATACGTTTTATACAGTACACACTATATTTCTGTGTTAATAAATTTGGTAATTAAAAATTGGCTACTTCTGTAAAAATATTTAGAAATAGGCAAAATTAAAAGACAAATAGTTACTACATATCTTTAAAAAAATCAAAATACTTCCTGTTTAAGAGGCTTCAGAGCCAGATTGTTTTAACTATAAATTGCATTAAACTCTCAAGAAGCAGGTAATTCCATTTACAAAAATATCAGCTGCCAATCAAGGAATTACTAGGTTTATTATATAACACTGATACTAAAATCTGACTGTTAATATATTTATTAATTACTCTTATAAATATGCATGTAAAACTTAACCTTCACAAAAAACATGTAGAATTTATATGGGAAAAATCTCTATAAATTTTTTGAATGATATAGGAGAATTGTATTAGTCCGTTTTCACACTACTGATAAAGACATACCCGAGACTGGGAGGAAAAAGAGGTTTAATTGGACTTACGTTTCCACAAGGCTGGGGAGGCTTCAGAATCATGGCAGGGGGTGAAAAGAACTTCTTATATCATGGCAGCAAGAGAAAATGAGGAAGAAGCAAAAGCAGACACCCCTGATAAGCCCATCAGATCTCACGAGACTTATTCACTGTCATGAGAACAGCACGGGAAAGACCTGACCTCATGATTCAGTTACCTCCTCCTAGGTCCCTCCCACAACATATGGGAATTCTGAGAGATACAATTCAAGTTGAGATTTGAATGGGGACACGGCCAAACCATATCATTCCACCCCTGGCCCCTCCAAATCTCATGTCCTCACATTTCAAAACCAATCATGCCTTCCCAACAATCCCCCAAAGTTTTAATTTGTTTCAGCATTAACTCAAAAGTCCACAGTCCAAAGTCTCATCTGAGACAAGGCAAATCCCTTCCGCCTATGAGCCTGTAAAATCAAAAGCAAGTCAGTTCCTACTTCCAGATACAATGGAGGTACAGGCATTGCATAAATACAGTCATTATAAATGGGAAAAGATGGCCAAAATAAAGGGGTTACAGGGTGTATGCAAGTCCGAAATCCAGAGGGCTGTCAAATTTTAAACTCTAAAATGATCTCCTTTGACTCCAGGTCTCAGATCCAGGTAACGCTGATGCAAGAAGTGTGTTCCCATGGTCTTGGGCAGCTCCGCCCCTGTGGCTTCACAGGGTACAGGCTCCCTCTCAGCTGCTTTCACCAGCTGGTGTTGAGTGTCTGTGACTTTTCCAGGTGCAGGGTGCAAGCTGTCTGTGGATCTACCATCCTAGAGTCTGGAGGACAGTGGCCCTCTTCTCACATCTCCACTAGGCAGTGCCCTAGTAGGGACTCTGTGTGGGGGCTTCCATCCCACATTTCCCTTCCACACTGCCCTAGCAGATGTTCTCCATGAGGGCCCTGCCCCTGCAACAAACTTTTGCTTGGGCATCCAGGTATTTCTGTACATCTTCTGAAATCTAGGCAGAGGTTCCCAAACCTCAGTTCTTGATTTCTGTGGACCTACAGGCCCAACACCACATGGAAGCTGCCAAGGCTTGAGGTTTGCACCCTCTGAAGCCATGGCCTGAGCTCTATATTGGCTCATTTCAGCCGCTGCTGGAGCAGCTGAGATGTAGGGCACCAAGTCCCTAGGTTGCACACAGCACAGGGACCCTGGGCCTAGCCCAAGAAACCACTATTTCCTCCTGGGCCTTTGGGCTTGTGATGGGAGGCACTGCCGTGAAGGTCTCTGACATTGCCTGCAGATATTTTCGCCATGGTTTTGGGGAGTAACATTAAGCTCCTTGCTACTTATGCAAATTTCTGCCACTGGCTTGAATTTCTCCTCAAAAAAAAATGGGTTTTTCTTTTCCACTGCATCATCAGGCTGCAAATTTTCTGAAATTTTATGCTCTGTTTCCCTTTTAAAACAGTATATTTTTAACAGTAGCCAAGACACCACTTGAATGCTTTTCTGCTTGGAAATTTCTTCCACTAGATACACTAAAGCATCTTTCTCATGTTCAAAGTTCCACAAATCTCTGGGGCAAGGGCAAAAATGCCACTAGTCTCTTTGCTAAAACATAACAAGGGTGAGACTCCATCTCAAAAAAAAAAAAAAGTCACCTTTGTTCTAATTCCCAACAAGTTCCTCATCTCCATCTGAGAACACCTCAGCCTGGACCTTATTGTTCATATCATTATCAGCATTTTTGTTAAAGCCATTCAGCAAATCTCTAGGAAGTTCCAAAGTTTCCCACATTTTCCTGTCTTCCTCTGAGCCCTCCAACTGTTCCAACTTCTGCCTGTTACCCTGTTTCAAAGTCACTTCCACATTTTCAGATATCTTTTCAGCAACACCTTACTCCTGGTACCAATTTACCTCATTAGTCCATTTTCATGCTGCTGATAAAGATGTATGTGAGACTGGGAAGAAAAAGAGTTTTAATTGGACTTACAGTTCCATATGGCTAGGGAGGCCTCGGAATCATGGCAGAAGGCAAAAGGCATTTCTTACATTGAAACAGCAAGAGAAAATGAGGAAGAAGCAAAAGTGGAAACTCCTAATGAACCCATCAGATCTCATGAGACTTATTCACTATTATGAGAATAGCATGAGAAAGTCCAGCTCCCATGATTCAATTACCCCTGGCTCCCTCCCACAACATGGGAGAATTCTGGGAGATACAATTCAAGTTGAGGTTTCAATGGGGACACAGCCAAACCATATCAGATGAATTTTACTTTATTTTATTTTATTATTTTTATTTTTATTTTATTTTCAGTTCCAGGATACATGTGCAGAATATGCAGATTTGTTGCATAGATATACACGTGCCATGGTGGTTTGCTGCACCTATCAACCTGTCATCTAAGGTTAAAGCCATGCATACATTAGGTATTTGTCCTAATGCTCTCCCTCCCCTTGTCTCCCAACCCCTGACAGACCCTGGTATGTGTTTTCCCCATACTGTGTCCATGTCTTCTCGTTGTTCAGCTCCCACTTATAAGTGAGAACATGTGGTGTTTGGTTTTCTGTTCCTGTGTTAGTTTGCTGGGGATGATTATTTCCAGTTTCATCCATGTCCCTGCAAAGGACATGATCTCATTCCTTTTTATGGCTGTATAGTGTTCCATGGTGTATATGTACCACATTTTCTTTATCCAGTCTATTATTGATGGGCATTTGGGTTGATGGGCATTTGGGTTGGTAAAGAGTGCTGCAGTAAACATACGTGTGCATGTGTCTTTACAGTAGAATTATTTATAGTTCTTTGGGTATATGCCCAGTAATGGGATTACTGGGTCAAATGTTATCTCTGGTTGTTGTAGATATTTTTATATTCCCACCAATAATGTAAAAGTGTACCTGTTTCTCCACAGTCTTGCCAACATCTATTGTTTCTTGACTTTTTAATAATCACCATTCTTACTGGAGTGAGATGCTATCTCATTGTGGTATTGATTTGCATTTCTCTAATGGTCAGTGATGTTGAGATTTTTTCATATGTCTGTTGGCCACATAAATGTCTTCTTTTGAGAAATGTCTGTTCATATCCTTTGCCCACTTTTTAATGGGATTATTTGTCTTTTTCTTGTATATTTGTTTAAGTTCCTTGTAGATTCTGGACATTAGACTTTTGTCAGATGGGTAGATTGAAAAACTTTTCTCCCATTTAAGTGACTGTTTCCAGATGGGAATAATAAGATATCAATATTCCTTTAGTTAACCTACAGGTGTAAACAAATCTAAATATTTTAAATCCCCAAAGAATTATTTTAGGATATCTTAGATATTCTAAAGCAGATCTGAAATAATAATTGTAGAATCATAATAAAAGTTATTTTCTTACCAAATTGTAACTTTTTTGGCTTACTATTGCTGCCAACTTAATCTTTTACAAATGCTATCTTATTTAATTTTTTAAACAATTCTGTAAGTTGGGAATTTTTATTTCTCCTTTTACAGCTGAGGAAGCTTCAAGTCTTAAAGGGGCTGTGTATATTGCCCAAGATTACACGTTTAGTAAGTGACAGTATAGACGTTTGGACCCAAGTCTGTCAGCCCTCAAATACCCCTAGCAGTAATCCATGCTATGTACACTCCCCAAGCATTCAAACGCTGCAGAAATTAAAACATTAGCCCCAAATACACATGTCGAGAACTGATTCAAAATCTGAGAAATGGATTGTAGAAGCAATCCATGAGGCAATCTTCAGGGAAATTACCTCTGACCTTACTGGAGTTCCTTTTTTTCCCCGCTTAAACCTCAGTGCTTCTGGTCCTTCCTTTTCCTGTTTTTCAAATGTGTCAATCGGGTTCTACCTCATGGCCTTTATATTTACTCCTCCCTCTGCTTGGAACTACTTTACCCAAATTTCCCATAGCTGATGCCTCTTCCTCTACATCTTAAGTTAAATGTCACCTCCTCAGAAAGACTTTTTTAATCATCTATATAAAATAAAAAGTAAAATGCAAGAGATGAGAAATGAAATTTTCCCTCAGTGGCTCTCCACATTGCTCTTTATCCCATTAATGTGTTTCCCCCCTTCATAATATTGATCACCCTCTGAAATTACTGTGTTTCTTCGTGTATTTAACTCTTAATCTTCTCTGCCCCACTCTGTTACAAGGAGGGTTCTGTGAAGGCAGCTCACCATTTTCTCTGGTATTTGCAATAGTGGCTGATAAATAGTAGGATCTCTAAAATCTTTGCCAAATGGATGAGTAATCTAAAATGAGTACATGAAAGAGCAAATGAATAAATACTTGTTAAGGTTACTTCTTTGCATGGAAACTGGAGGCAGGAAGTAATGAAAAGGGAGATTAAACTTTTCACTTCTTATTTTAATTTTTAAAAACTTTTATTTTTTAACTAAAAGTTTATTTCTTGCTCCAAACACTGAAATAAACTTCAGAAAGTTGAACTAAGTTTAGAGAGAGAAATTATAAAGGAAAAGCAAGGAAAAATTAGAGGACAATAGGTTAGTAAAATAATTATCTCATCTCTGAACTAGAAAACATTTCCTAATTATTAAAAATAAACCTTCTAAAAAAGAGAAAAGCACATAAATACATAAAAACTACAAAACACACAAAATGTTTAAAAGCTAATTAAAAGACGTAAGAAAAATATATTCTATTAACACAACAGATAGTTAATATTTTTAATTTACAATGAAAAACAATACAATATGCAAAAAACGGGGAAAGAACATTAGTACAAAACTCACTGAAAAAGAATTGATTTAATTAATACATTTGTTTTAAACTCAAGCTAACTGGTAATTAAATAAATGTAATTTAAAACTAGAAGTTATGATTTTTCACCTATAGAATTTTTAATGAATACTCAAAAGACCAAGAGCAATAGTCTCAAGTCTAAATTGATTGTTGCTTCTTCTTGTTGTTTGGAATGTAAATTGGTTCATCATTCCTAGAAAACAGTTTACCAACGTGTGTTAAATCTGGAAAATATTCAAACCTCTTTACTCACCAGAGTATACTGGTGAGTATACTGAGAAGCAGTTCAACTTCTAGAAAAGTATATAAATAAATTAATAATGAATACATGAAAAGTTTCAAACTGATGATGTTCATTTCAATGTTTATATTAATAATAAAAATGTGAAGCAAGACAATAGAAATGCTGTAAGCACAGGAATGAGGGGAAAGTACTATTTTGTATTTTGTTTATGTTTCACAATAACATGCAATTAATAAAAACATTTTGGAAGAATTCTTAATGATACTGGAAAATGTTAATGGCATATAATGTTAAGTAAAAAATGGCTGATTAATAACTATATTTGGAGTGCTGAGAAAAATAGAAATATATCCTGAAGAAAACACATCAAAATGTTTTCAGTTTTTATATATTGAAATATCTATAAGTAAATTTATTATGTATTATTTATTGTCTATACTTTTCTCTTTTTTTCTTGTTGGTTGTTTGTTTGTTTTGAGATGGAGTCTCGCTCTGTCACTCAGGATGGAGTGCAGTGGCATTATCTCCGCTCACTGCAAGCTCCACCTCCCAGGTTCACGCCATTCTCCTGCCTCAGCCTCCTGAGTAGCTGGGACTACAGGAGCCCGCCACCACGCCCGGCTAACTTTTTGGATTTTTAGTAGAGACAGGGGTTTCACCTGTGCTAGCCAGGATGGTCTCAATCTGCTGACCTCGTGATCTGCCTGTCTCGGCCTCCCAAAATGCTGGGATTACAGGGGTGAGCCACTGCGCCTGGCCTATACTTTTCTGTACTATGTGATTTGTTTTAATATTACTTTTAATCCACAAAAAATATTCCACATCACAACATGGATGCTTTTATTAATAATTAGAAATATATATGTTCCATTTCTATGATCTTTAAATACCATTATATGCATGGTCTCTCTCTTTACAAGACATTACCATTTTAAAGCTGGCATTTCTCTTTGACAATGAGAGTTTATTATATTTCAAACTTCGGGTGGGCTCATTGTCATAAATATTATTTATTGTTATTTTACTGTAATTTTTTAGGCAAATTAATGGAAGAACTCAGTGAATATTTTTTAAAACAATTTGAAAAAAAATGTTCCTGAACATTTTTAAACATTATTATGGAAATGTTCATTTAAACTCTTTTCCAACTCTGCTTTTAAAACAATTATACTGCATGAAGACCAGAAAATAAACAGGCTTAAAACAAAAAAGAAAAACCGGCCTTCATTCAGTTCCCAACCTGAGAAGAATACCAAAAAAGAAAATGACCTTAAAGAATGAAAATAAATTGGATTTCTAAAAGTATTTTAGTTTTAATAATCTACAGTGTTAATGGTATCAGGGAATATTAAAACACAAACTTTAATTTGTCAATGCACATTATTTTAATTGGTTTTCTTTGTTTTAGTGTAATGAACGTGGAAATCACATTTTCTGGATTTTGCAAAGACTGAAAATCTGACCTGAAGCAGAGTTTTGCTCAGTGAATTACTTGCATCCTTTTAAATTATTTGATTCATGTAACAATCAGTTTTAATTTATTAATAAGGTAGATACCATAAATAAAACACTTACATTTTGATGCCAGAATATATTTATTTTGAATATTCTGTTTTCTATTGCTCTGTACCTTCTAAATCTTAATCAGATTAGTATTTGAATAAAAAATGACTTACTGCCTTTATTATTCTGGATAACAATAACCTAACAATGTCTTTTCCCCGAGGAAAAATGTCTGCATACTAAAACAATAATATGACTAAAACATTATATTTAAATTTTTTAAATTTTGAATATAACAGAAGAATTGATACATGCTTTAAAAAGTCACCGTTTGAAAGTAGGAAGAATTCATGTAGTCCAATGTTCTGCTAAAATGAAAGTTGTGTCTAAAATATTCTCAAAAACTGTTTCCCCAACCCCAATGAGGTGATAAGTAATGAATCTTTAGATGGCGTGTTATGTCTTTCCGATCATGGAATTCATTTCACAAATTACTCCCCTTCCCAGCCTCTAAATATCATCCTAATGACCTTACAAAATAAGCCCCTCCAAAATGTGAACAAGACAACCTAATGTTATCTTGGCATTGCAACAGCGCCATGCCAGGACATGCTAGAGTTAAATGCTAAACAACAAAGCATAAGTAGTAATCTTTTAAAAAAAATTTTGGTATTCCATTTATCATGGATGTTTCGCACTATTTTTAATTTTCAACTTATTTTTGACACATTTTATATTTATTATCTATAACATGATATTTTGAAATATGTATACATTGTAGAATAGTATATACGTATTTCATATTTCAAAAATAGTAAAATATGTATACATTGTGGAATAGCTAAATTTACCTAATTAGCATATGCACACTTATTTTCTGTTGTGAAGACACTTAGAATCTACTCTTAGTGAAACTGCATTAAATATTACCCACCTTGACTACTGAGTTTTCTGACACCATCTTGAATCTAACACCTGAGGGAAGTGCCTCACTCACCTCACCCTAGTTTCAGCTCTCAGTGATAATTTCTGTTGTGTTTCTAGCTAATTGCATTTGCTAAATGAATCCCTAACATTATTCTGTTGTTTTCTTTAATGAAAACAATCATGCCTATGGAAACACAATTCATTTCAGAAGATGAATGTAGCCCAAATAAGCTCAAAAGATGTAATTTACCAGGTGTTGGTGGCTGGCAGAGTTCCACCAAACTTGATAATGAGGCAAAGCAGTGCTAATGATACAGCTTTTTGTTGCTCTTTTCCCCTTGTTCATTATAGGAGAAGTAACTATGAGCAAAGCAGCTTCCTTTGGCCAAACCAAGTTCCTAAGGAAGGCCTCAGCTCCCAGCCCTCAGCAGTCAAAACTCTTAGAAGATGGGCTAGGGGAACATATGGTTCTAACCCACCACAATATCCAGTACAGTTCACCATTTGACCTGCTTGGAACGATGTGATGTTAAATTAAACAATGTGATATTAAATGTACTTCCTCTGGAACACAGCTGTTCTGGGATTCTGATTGATCTCTTTTCATAGGGAATATTAGAAGTGGAAGGTTAATTAAAAAAAAAAAACACATTGCTATAGGTGCTCTCAAGGTCACAACTAATGTTCATCATCTCCTCAATTTACTACCCATTCCAGATTACAGACATCCTCAGCCAGCATCTCTACTGGTCTAGGCATCGTGATTATGATGCACTGGGGTAAGATGATGTAGACCTTTATCCCTGGTCATCTTGCCCTTCTCGTGCCCTGGCTGCTGCACTTGTTCATTGATTACCAATATCAGACAAAAAAGTACCCAGAAAAGCTCCAAGAGATCACCTGGGTGCCAAGCATATTCCTCCCTGCCCAAATTGTGTAATAGCATGCCTAGCATATCCTGATGATCAGAATCAATTACCCCTGCCAGGGTAACTCTTTTCCTTGCCTGACTGTCTATTGGAAGAATAAATCCAAAGGAGCAAGAGTCATCGCTTAAAGTTTAATGGGAGTCTCACTATGTCCCAAATTAGAAGCATTTCCCCTCTGTGAAAAATAATTTATAGACTAGAGAGTCTAGAATTGTGGGAAGAAGAAGCACA
The DNA here is from genome assembly GCF_003255815.1 of Theropithecus gelada. Classification (NCBI taxonomy): domain Eukaryota; kingdom Metazoa; phylum Chordata; class Mammalia; order Primates; family Cercopithecidae; genus Theropithecus; species Theropithecus gelada. The sequence continues at coordinate 139,277,719 of NC_037671.1, read as the reverse complement.
AATTACCTAAGTGGGTCACTAAGGTGATGATAAGCAAGATGATGCCAACTTCTGTCCCCCCTTTGGAGACCCATTTATTCTATTATTAGAAACACAGAACAGTAACTGACCTTTCTGCATCCCCAAAAGTGTTACCCCACTTTTGCAGAATCTGATGTCCAAGCTGGCTCTTCATCTGCACCTCCAACAGACTAATCAATTTCTCTCTTATTCCAGCAGCTTCGGAATGATGCACTATCATCTGGCCCAGTGACCCTCATGATTATGTACATTCTTACATAGCAACTTTGCTGTAATGTGGGTCCCTTGATTCAGGGAGATGCTATGTGGGATCACATATTGGTGAATCAACCACTATGAAAACCCTTGAATATTGGCACTGGCTAAGACCTTGCAGGCAGGAAAGTCAAATCCACATTGAAAATGTGAATCCATTCCAGTCAAGATGAATCACTGCATCTTCGAAGACAGAAGATGGCTAATATAATCAACTGGAGATCAAATGACTGTTTGGTCTCCACAAGGGATAGAACTATATCCAGTGTTGAGTATTGATTTCTGTGACTGTCAGATTGAATGCTCAACTGTGGTAATAACTAGGGTAGGGAGTTTGTGTCACTTGGGTGTTCTGGGAAGCAGAGGCTGAGGCAATGATAGGAGTACAAGAAGATTATTGGGTGGACGGAGGGGGATAATGACTATGAAATATAAATTGAGGAAGGGATAATGACTATGAAATATAAACTGAGTGAGGTGCAGAATCGGGCAGGGAAAGGCCACAGAAAATAATGCAGATTTGATACCTATGGAAGGAAAAGGAAGAGGAAGCAGGATTTTTCAAGGAGAGCTTCAGACCACAGTAGAAATTTGGCAAAGTCTGGCCAATCTAACAGGGAGCTCCAGAGTAAAGATCACCCGGAGAGGAGTCTATTGTTTTGATATTTATCCATACCCTAGTATCTTTTCACAATCAATAACTGGCTGGGGGCATTGTGAAGGAGAAGCCTAACTTCAACTTAAAAACTGAAGTAGGTCTTTAAAGCACTCATAGCTAAAAGTTGTCAGCTAATTGCAGTCCTTGGAGCTAAACAGTAAATTCTTTCTGAAGAGAAGATCTAAGCAGAACATCTCTCTGGCAGCCACAGTCCACTCTTTGCAGACCCGCTTCATAATCATGAACTCTTCGTTCAGACTTCTGGGGCCTTTCCTCCTGAGACGATATTCAGAAAAGGGACGTTAGGACAAACTGCGGTTGTTTCAAAATCACAATTGGTATTCATCATCTTTTTCCTCTAATACCAATTCCAAATTCCCTTCATCCTCATTTATTTTCTCTATTTCTTGGTGGTTTCGTTAGTGTTATGGCCCAGATATTCATGCAGGAAGTGTCAGGGATTTTTTTTGGAAACAGGCACATAAATATTCATATCCTTTCTGCGACACCTATTAGGTGTGAGATCATGAACAAGTGACATAAGTGCTGTGTAACTGCTTTCCCATCAATAAAATGTGAGAAAACTTAAAGGTAATTATGGGGATTACATAAAATACCATTAATAATGGATTGATACTCTTTCTGCCACAAAACAAGCACCCAATAAAATGTTTTGATTATGATTATTATGTCAGCTTTCTCAAAATATCTAGAAATTTAGGAGTTTTGCTCTCTCATCAAAATAAAACAAAAATTAAAAACAAAAGAAATAAAGCACTGTTCCCAAAAATCAGCATTAACAGAACACGAAAGTATTCCAAAAATTCCTCCCCCTAAAATATAGTACCTTTACGGTAAATAGTTACTTTAAAAAATTATAGGAAGGAGGGAGGTGAAGCCATCTAGAAAGAAAAAAAATTCGCTTCATCATCCCCTTGGAATTCCTTTCGTGCATTATCTGGTCAGATTATGATTGCAAATCAGCTGTAAGAATTCACAGTTCTTTCTCCTCCGGCCTTGAGAGCAAAGCTCTACTTAGAACTCTTTCCGAGCATTGAGAGGCGTCATAAATTTTCCATCCTCACACTCTTTGCCCTAAGACCCTGTAAGGGTGCCCACCTGTCTGTCTACTTAAACAGCTTCTATTCGTCAGAATTGGCAATCGCTGATTCCCTATGGCCTCACTAAGTCACTGATCAAGTAAGTTTTCTTTTACATTTTTCAGAATAGCAAATAAAAGCCTCTTGTAGAGCAGTCTCTTAAAATCTATCTACTGACTCCCATAGATTACTCTGGCTTTTCTTGTACACCTACTGCTGAGGCACACCTGACTCCTAACTTCTTGTTTATTCTGCCTGAAAAAAGGTAAAATTCCCCTTAATATAACTTGGTTTTCTATTCTAATATTGAAGCAAAAATGTCTGTAACATAGAAAAGTCTTTATGCCATGAAAAATTCAGAAACTAATGGAATGTAGTACATCCTATAGTTTTTATCTAGATTCTCCAGAGTCCACAGGCTTTTTTAATCTCTTGAAGTACGTTGGTTTCTTTAACAGCCTCAAGAAGGAAGATGTTAAGAAAGGTAATGAAGGTGTTAAGTGTCCAGAAGATCATGAAGACCTTAAGGAGATCCTGAATGCTATTGTATTCTAAAACAGGATCATCACCATTTCCTATACTATTATCCTTCCAACCCCAAGATCCTTATACAAGTAATTTTGAACAGCACTCACAGGAAACAATAGCTTGAATTGTAAGGTGGCCCTCCGCTACTGTTTGAATGTGTCCCTCACAATTTGTGTGTTGGAAATTCATCTTCAGAGGGCTCTGCCCTCACTAATAAATTAATGACTTTATTGTGGAAGTAGATTAGTTACCACAGAAGCAGATTCCTGATAAATGGAAAAGTTTGGCTCCCTTCCACACACTCTCTCTCGTATGCTTACTTGTCCTTCTGCCCTCTGCCATGAGATGATGCAGCAAGAAGGCACTTGCCAAATGTGGACTCCTCAACCTTAGACTTCCCAGCCTCCAGAAATGTAAGAAATAAATCTCTGTTCTTTATATAATTTCAGGTATTCTGTTATCGCAACGTAAAATGGACTAAGACAACCACCATGGTGGTTTGCCTAAATCTGTTCCAGTTTTAGTGCTAAAAGTCTCACATCCTGGGAAAACCTTTGGTCCCAAGCAAACTAGAGCAGTCAGTCTTTCTGCAGGAAGTCATTAGAAATATGGACCCTGGAGTCAAGAAGACCAGGAAGAAATTCTTAGCTCTATTTCTTACAAATTGTATCAACTTGGGTGTCTTAGCCTATTTTTTGCTGCTATAACAGAATACTAGAGACTGGGTAATTTATAAAGAAGAAAAATTTATTTCTCGCAGTATTGGAGGCTGGGACATCCAAAGGCATGATGCTGGTATCTGGAAAGGACCATCTCAAGGCAGAAGATGTAAGGCAGAAGCAAGTGCACCAGTCAGAGAGAGGCACTGAAGGCCAAGTTTGCTTTATATCAACACAATCTCTCAATAACTAACCTGCTCCCAATATAAGAACATCAATCCGTTCATGAGCACTCCACCATCATGATTTAATCACCTCTTATTAGGCCTCACCTTCCTGTTGCTTTGAGAATTAAGTTTCCAACACATTCAAACCATAACACTGGACAAGTAATTAAACCTCAATTAAGTCTCAATGTTCTCAACTGTAGTTAAGGGCACAAATACCTTTTATATAACAGTATTTTTCCAAATAGTGAATGAGACAATAAATTTAAATTATTTAGCATAGTTTTTTAGGCACATAATAAGTTATCAATAAATATCAGCTATTGTGATTGTTAGGGTTGAATAGCTTGGCATTGAGCATCTCTCTGGTATGTTCCCATAGCCCTTGATGGTGTTGATAAAATGGGAACATTATAAGCTTACTGATAATCATAGTGATATTTGATCTTAGAATCAAGAACGTCTGCATTCCTATGCAATTATTCTACTGAGAAATTAAATCCTTGGAAAGTTTTATGCAAATGAATGCTGGAACAATTTTCATGGGAAATGCCACTGGAAATGAAAGTTATCAAGGTAGTAGTTAAGAGCATGGCTCTGGAATAAAACAGACCTGGGTTTGTCTCTGGTTTTACCATATAAATTGTGCCACCTGAGTCTGAGCTTCCTCATCGGCATAGTGGCTGTGTTCATACTGGTCTCCCAGGATTTTAGGGATTCTTAAGTGAGATGGTGCTTGCAAGTTGCTTTGCACACCACCTAGACATTGAAATTGCTCTTTAAACACTATGAAATAATATAAGCTAACATTTATTAAGTACTCATTATGTGCTGTACACTATTTTAAAGGTTTTTATGTGTCAGCCAATTTAATATTCAAAATTACTATGTGAGATAGATATTGCTGCTTTCTTCATGTGATAAATTTGAAAACTAAGACTAAAGAGATTAAATACTGTGACCTAGTTGCCCAACAGACAGTGTTAAGATGCAAATCAAAACTATCAAAAATATAGTTAGATAGAATGAATAAGATCTAGTATTTGATAGCACAACAGGAGGACTACAGTCAACAATAATTTATTATATTTTTAAATAACTAAATTAGTATAATTGGATTTCTTGTATCACAAAGAAAAGATGAATGCTTGAGTTGATGGATACCCATTTACCCCAAATGTGACTATTATGCGTTGCATGCCTGTATCAAAATAGTTTACATACCCTATAAATATATACACCTATTGTGTTCCCATAAAAAGTAAAAATAAAAAATAAAAACCATCAGACTCCTGAGCCCAAGCTATTAACCACCACACTGTTGTTAGAGTGTCCTGATAGTAGAGCACAGAAAGGTAAGAAGGTAAGGGAAACACTCTTAAATATCTTCCTTTGAGAAATAGGAAATAGGGACCTCAAAGGATGGAAATGTATTCATAATCACACAAGGCTTCCTAATCAAAAGACAAGTTTCCATTCACACAAAAATGTGAACCCATAGAAATTATTATTATATAGAGACACTAAGTTATGGCTTAACATACATCTCTGAAACACATAGCTTACTGGACATATTAGTCCGTTTTCCTGCTGCTGATAAAGACATATCCAAGACTGTGTAATTTATAAGAAAAAGAGGCTTAATAGACTCAGTTCTATGTGGGTGGGGAGGCCTCACAATCATGGCAGAAGGTGAAAGGCACATCTTACATGGTGGCAGACAAGAGAGAAAAGGAGAACCTAGTGAAAAGGGAAACCCCTTATAGAACCATCAGCTCTCACGAGACTTATTCACTACCCTGAGAACAGTATGAAGGAATCCAACCCCATGATCAATTATCTCCCACAGAATCCCTCCCACAGCACGTGAGAATTATGGGAACTATAATTCAAGATGAGATTTGGGTGGGGACACAGCCAAACCATATCACTGGACTAGCAAAGGCAGAGCCAGCTGATTAAAAAAAAATCTTCACATTTCTTTTATTCAGGCATATGAAATAACAACCATTTTTTCTTGACTTAAAAGTTTATGATGGGTTCCCAAAGAATTCATCTCTTCAAACTTAGGTGACTTTTTCATCACCATAAATCAATGACAAATCAAAAACAGAAGAAAAACATAAAATCAAAGAAGTTACTTTCAGATGTAAGAATAATTCCATACCATTGGCTCTTGGCAGCACCACTGACTTAAAAGTCCAAATTGATTTTGGACTTCTGATTCCCATACGAAACAAAAATGAGAACAAGCCAGAAGAACTTCATAATACTATTTTTTAAACCCACCAGATAGCCGAAGTCATAGAGAACCTGAATGAATTAAATTCCAGAAAATGATGAACTCTTCTAGAAAAGAAGAAACTTGCACTGCTATCATCAAAATCACCTGCACTGGAGCAAGGAGCAGCCAGCTAAATTTCAATGAACTTTCAATGGCCATATGTGGCCTATATCAGTTAATGGAAATCCCAAGGAGCCCAAGCCATTTGGAGTTTATGCTCACTTATTAACGTTTTTGGAGTCTTTAGTGAATGCATGAATAGTTTTAATGCAACAAAATCTGAGAGAGTGCCCCCATCCCCTAAGGCAAATAGGCCTTCTTCCACAATAAGGGTACATCTTGCTGAAGACTGATGGTAGTAATGCAGGATTGCTAAAAGTCATGAAGCACTCCAAGCTGTCATGTAACACATTTGTAAAGGCTTTCAGAAAGCTGAGGAAATGTCAGTAAGACAGAAGATCTTCTAACGTTTGGAAAGTCAGAGATGGGGATGCAAGACAAGAATGCCCTGGCCACTATAAAGTGGGCTGACAAACTTTAAAGAAGAGGGCAGGGGGAGAGAGAGATAGAGGTAGAGAGAGAGAGAGAGACAGACAGACAGACAGAGAGAGAGAGAGAGAGAGAATTTCACCTCATTCAGAAAACTGGCACCTAAATCGTAAAGCATAAAGAGTCTTGACATGCTACAATCTCAATCCCTGATTAAGGAAAAGTCCTGATTCTCCAAAGTTTGAAACTAATTGTAAACTAAAACTAACTGGAGCTTCATCAAAGTCTGTCCAAATCAAATACCTTTTAGATGAACTCAGCTCCGCACACTAACAGCCTGACCAAAGAAGAAACTGTCGACCTAAGGAAAGAAACTGAGACAAAATTAGTATAAGCAGAGAGTTTCTTTAGGCCAAGTTTGAAGACCATAAACCAGAAGCCATGGGTTCAACTTGCCCTGAATATATGCTTTGACTGGCAGCAGTTACGAGTCAGTTTTTAAAGGAAAACAGAAAGGGCAATTCTTAAGTTGACATAAGTTATTGATTGGCTATACATAGTTCTTTGTATCACAAATTCCAGGAACATGAAGATAATGTGTGAAGGTCATATTGTGCAACTTGTGGTAACATTTTAGGTAATTTATCAGCTAGTCTGGAAACTACTTAGAAGGAAAGAAAAAACAAAATGCCTTTCTACAATTAAACCAGAACATGATAGGTGTGTTGGGGTAGGGGTGGTTCAGGGGAGTAACTGAAGTCTCTGCTCTTGTCTTTTTGGGCCTGATAAACTTTGCATACCTAATAGTCTTAAAACTACACTGAGCTGCCTTTTTTTCTCAGAACATAAGCTTTTCTAGGTATAAATATTTATTTCAGCCTCATTTTATACATAGTATCCAGCATATAATAAAAAGTATGTAACTTATAAATATGTATAAAAATCTGATTCATAGTAAAGAGAGGAGATACTAAAGAACAGACATAGAGATGGTCCCAGATGCAGCAGTTATCAAAGAGTTTTCTTAAAAAAATATTTATTTCTTTTTATTATAAATTATCTATAACTACCTCATTTATATTAAGCAAAGAACAAAATTAAGAAACCATAACATCAGAAAATACCAAATACCTAGAAGCAAATCTAACAGAAAGTGCGAAAAATGTTTATATTAAAAACTTAACATATTGTGAGGAGTAATTAATTAAAACTTAAATAGATACAACACGCCAATGAAGTATAAGATTCAATAATGCTAATATGTTTATTTCACATCTTCAGTTTTGATGCAATACGCAAAATGTTCCAGACATTTTTTGGAGGGAATTGACACATTCATTTTGGAAGTTATATGGAAATACAAATATCAAAACAATCTTGAACAAATTTGGAGGACATTCTGTATCTAATTACAAGCCTTACTCTAAAGCTACAGTATTTAAGACACTATGGTAATAGCACTAGGAAAAATAAAGATTAGGAGAATACAGAGTACTGAAATATTTACATATCTATATGGACAATTGATTTTTGATCAATTTATAAAGTAATTTCAATGGGGAAAGAAAAGCTTTTAAAGAAATTGTGCTGGAACAATGGAATATACTCAGGGAAGAATAAAAAATCATCTCAACTCCTACTTTACTCCATCCTCAAAAATTCATTTAAAACAATGGCCCAGCAGCATGGTAGTTCACACCTATAATCCCAGCACTTTGGGAGGCTGAGCAAGAAGATCACTTAATCCCCAGAGTTTCAGACCAGCCTGGGCAACATGGCAATACCCCATCTCTACAAAAACTTAATAAATTAACTAGGCATGCTGGCATGCTCCTGTAGTCCCAGCTACTCAGGAAGCTGATGTAGGAGGATCACTGAAGCCTACGGAGTTGAGGCTGTAGTAAGTTGTGTTCATGCCACTGCACTCCAGCCTAAGTGACAAAGTAAGATCCTTTCTATTAAAAAAAAAAAAAAGCCAGAATCCTAAAGCTTATACAAAGAAACAGGAGAAGACCTTCATGACCTTAGACTAGGTATGTTATGGTTCTCCAGAAAGACAGAACCAACTGTGTGTGTGTGTGTGTGTGTGTGTCTGTGTGTGTGTGTGTGTGTGTGTGTGTGTGTGTTAGAGAGAGAGAGAGAGAAAAGATTTATTATGAGAAATTGGTTTACATGATTATGGAGGCTCTCAGGTTCCAAGATCTTCAGGGTGTGTCAACAAGCTGGAGATCCTGGAAGGCCAATGGTTTAGTTCCAGTGTGGAGGCAGGAAGCATTCTCTCTCACTTAGGAGAAGGTCAGCCTTTTTATTTTATGGGAACTTTCAACTAATGGTCTGAGGCCCACCCACATTAGGAAAGGTAATCTGTTCTACTCAGTCAACCAATTTCAGCATCTGGAATAGAGTTTGACCAATTTTCTCGGCACCCTATGGACCTGTCAAGTTGACACATAAAACTAACCTACTATATTGTAGGCAATATTTTGTTACACATGACCTAAAAAGCCCTAACCGCAAAAGAAACAAAATAATAATTTAGACTTCATGAAAATAAAAATCTCCATTGGTCAACAGACATTCTTAATGAGATAAATAAGTGGACCACAGAAAGGAAAAAAATTTGTCACACATATGCCTAATAAAGGAATTATATTCAGCATGTATTTAAAAATATTCCTAAAGTTGTAACAACAAACCCATATAAAAATGGCTCTCAAAAGTACATCACAAATTAAGATACACAAACATTTAATAAGCACATAAAAAGGTGGCTAACATCATTTGCCATGTGAAACTACAAGTCAAAACCACAATAATATGCTATTTAACACAAAGTAAATTGTGTAAAATAAAAACAATTGACAGTGCAAACGGGGCCCAAAATTATGAAACAACTAGAACTTTGTATTACATTATACTCTAACCTACAATGCATGATCACTTTGGAGAACTCTTTGGCAGTTTCTTCCCCCATATAACCCAGTAGCTCTACTCCTAGTTTTGAGGGCATATGTTAAGAAAAATACTTACATAAGAAGGTTGCTAGTAGCCTTATCCATCCTAGTCAAAGCCTGAAAGCAGCAGAAATGTCCATCAACAGGGCGATGGGCAAATTAATTTTGGTATAGTCATGTAAGTAATACTGTTCAGTTCATACATGTTGTAGTTAATGTAATGGTTAATTTTATGTGTTAATTTGAATGGGCCAAAGGATACTCAAGTAGCTGGTAAAACATTCTTTCTGGGTGTGTCTGTGAGGGTGTTTCCAACAGTGATTAGTGTTTAAATCAATAGATATAGTGAAGAAGATCTACCCTCACCAACATGAGCAGGCATCATCTAATTTTCTGAGGATCCAACTGGAACAAAAAAATGGAGGAAAGACAAATTTGTTCTCTCTCTCTCCCTGAGCTGAAACATCCATCTTCTGCCCTTGGACACTGGAGCTTCTGGTTCTGGAGTCTTCAGACTCTAGGGCTTAGAACTTTGGCTCCACTGGTTCTTTACACATGAATTATGTCACTAGCTTTTCTGGGTCTCCAGCTCATAGACAGCAGATGGTGGAACTTCTCAGCCTCCATAACTGCATGAGTCAATTCCCCGTAATAAATTTGTCTGTATCTATGTATCTATGTATCTATGTATCTATCTATCTATCTATAATTTTCCTTTGGTACCCTCCCACATATACCAAAATGTATAGATGGTCAGTCCCTGATATAAAATGGTATAGATTTGTCTATAACCTATACACATTCTCCTGTATACTTTAGGTCATCTTACTTATAATGCCTAATATAATAGAAATGTTATATAAGTAGTTGTCATACTATATTGTTTGGAAATATTGACAAGGAAAAAGTCTGTACACGTTCAGGCACATTATTTTTTTAATATTTCTACCCAAGATTGAGTGAATCCCTGGATGTGATTGTATTCCTCAGGATTCTCCAAAGACACAGAATCATGAGAGATACACACACATACACACATGTTAAGTGATGATACAAGTATGGTAAATGACATAGAGACACAAAAGAGAGCATACTGTACAATTGGTAGTTTAAAATCAGACACAATAAATCTACGGTGATAGAAATCCGAAAGCCCTTGCCTCTAGGGCATGGGAAGTGACTGAAAAAGGAACTGATAGGGTTTGGCTATGGCCCCACCCAAATCTTATCTTGAATTGTGACTCCTACAATTCTCATGTGTCATGGGAGGAACCCAGTAGGAGGTAATTGAATCATGGGGGCAAGTCTTTCCTGTGCTGTTCTCATGATGGTGAATAAATCTCAAGAGATTTTGTTGTTGTTGTTGTTGTTGTTGTTGTTGTTGAGATGGAGTCTCTCTCTGTTACCCAGGCAGGAGTGCAGTGGTGCAATCTTGGATCACTGCCAGCTCTGCCTCCAAGGTTCATGCCATTCTCCTGCCTCAGCATCCCAAGTAGCCAGAACTACAGGTGCCTGCCACCACGCCTGGCTAATTTTTTGTATTTTTAGTGGAGACAGGGTTTCACCATGTTAGCCAGGATGGTCTTGATCTCCTGACCTTGTGATCCACCCACCTCGGCCTCCCCAAGTGCTGGGATTACAGGCATGAGTCACCACGCCCAGCTGAGATTTGATATTTTTATAAAGAGGAGTTCCCCTGCACAACCCCTCTTTCTTTGCCTGACCATCCCTGTAAGACGTGACTTGCTCCACCTTGCCTTCTGCCATGATCATGAGGCCTTCCTAGCCATGTGGAACTGTAAGTCTATTAAACCTCTTTTTCTTCCCAGTCTCGGGTATGTCTTTAACTGCAGCATGAAAATGGACTGATACAAGAAGAAAGACACTTCCTGGGTTGATGAGATGATTCTATGGTTGGTGGAAACATTAGGGTCATAGTTTACAAAACTCACAGACAATAAACCTTTAAGATATGTGAATTTCATCATATATGAGTTATAATCCAATTAAATAAAAAGAAGAAAAAAATATTCTCTGACTCTAGAGATACTGATGTTAAATCAAGATGCAATTAAGTTGATAGTGAATTATTTTGAGAATCTACATTTATATTTTTGACATTATTGAAAGAAGAAAACCATAATTCTCATGTTTTTGTAAGGAATTTTTTTTCTTAAGAAAATTACTGAGGTTTTGTTGTCATTGTTGTTGTTCTGAAAAAAAATCTCTGAAGATGCATCATCTATTTTACTAATAATGTTTATTTGAGAGAAGGTTGTTTTAGTGGACAAGACCAGGACAATTTTAGGAAACTATCTATATGGGAATATAATGGTTTCTTTGAAAGTTCCTAGTTTTTATTTCACCACTAGGATTATTGCCAAATGATGTTTGCTGCATAAATTAGAAAAGAAGGAGAGCAGAGATAATTGTGTAATACCTACTAGCAATGGAAATTTGTCCATTATTTGTTCTTCTGGTTGCTGATGCAGGAAAAGCTACAAGGGATAGAGGAAGGGGAAAATAAAACCTGAAATCAAGAAAAGTTACTGAGTTCCAGATGAAATAAATGCATTTTTTTATGTTGGGTCAAATGCAGTTAAATAACTTTAAAATTAAAAGAATATATGGAGGTTTATTAAAGTTTTAGAAATACACAGTTCATATGATACAGTTGAGGCTATTTGGCATACGTTATGTTCTTGTTGAAATCTGAAAAATTGAGTACTAGTAAGAACTATCACATATGACACCAGAGGAAGCAGTAAAAGATGAGATAATGTAAGATGTTAGACTGAATACATTCTGAGGTCAAATGGATAACTGGATAATTAAGAAAACAACCATGGGCAGTTGGTTAGTTTTGTTTTGGCTCTCTAATAAGTTGACCCAAATTTGGAGGCTCAAAATATCATGAATTTATTATTTTATCCTTCTGTAAGTCAAAAGTTCAATACTGGGCTAAAAATCAAGGCGTCAGTAGGGCTGCATTTCTTTTAGAAGGTTAAAGGGAAAAATCTGTTTTCTTGCTTTCTCTGTCTTCAAAAGGCTGCCCACATTCTTTGATTTGTGGCCCCTCCTCCATCTTCAAAACTACTAATGTTGCATCTGTCCAACTATCCTTCCATGGTTACATGCCCCTCTGACAATAGCCTAGAAGAAGTTTGAAGGTTCTAAACTTTTTAAGAACCCATGTGATTACATTAGCCCTACCTGGCCAATCCAGGAAAACCAATTAAACTCAAAGTCTTAATTTAATTGCACCTGCAAAGTACATTTTGCCATGTAAGCTAACATATTCACAAGTTCCTGAAGTTAGACTGTGGACACATTTGAGAGGTCATTATTCTGCACATTATAGCAGTAGGGAAAAAATTAAAGGAAAGAACAATCTAGGAGACAAAAAGATTATTTTTTCAACATTGTTTTCTAATATGTTTATAGAGATTCTTCTACCTTTACAGTGCTGAAGAAAAGAAAATGCCTTGGGCCGGGCGCGGTGGCTCAAGCCTGTAATCCCAGCACTTTGGGAGGCCGAGACGGGCGGATCACAAGGTCACAAGATCGAGACCATCCTGGCTAACACGGTGAAACCCCGTCTCTACTAAAAAATACAAAAAACTAGCCGGGTGAGGTGGCGGGTGCCTGTAGTCCCAGCTACTCGGGAGGCTGAGGCAGGAGAATGGCGTGAACCCGGGAGGCGGAGCTTGCAGTGAGCTGAGATCCGGCCACTGCACTGCAGCCTGGGCGACAGAGCGAGACTCCGTCTCAAAAAAAAAAAAAAAAAAAAGAAAATGCCTCATAACCCCAAAATTACTTTACTGTATCTTTAAGAAAAAAATCTTACTCTCAATAACATACTATAGAAGTCCTTAATAGCATCACCTTATAGTTATTGTATCTGTTAGTGAGCACAGTCACTGGTAATAAACAAGGATTTCTAAAAGATCAGCAGATACATTCCTTTCTTGGCTGAATTAATTAATGTACAATGTGTGCTAAAATAATGGTATCAGAATGAGATGTTTATTTTTAGTTACCCATTTGATTTTGCTATAACTTGGGGTTGCTATGAATGAAAAGGAAGAAAGTGATTTTAATGGAAATTTTGGTAACATGAGGTTAGCTGCCCATTGGGATTGATGTGTGGTTTAAATCAAGATGGAGAAGTTATGAAGATAGAGACTGTAGGAAGCGATCTGCTCTGAACTTTTAACATAATGAAAAGTCATGTAGTTTTTCTTGTTAGGAAAAAAAAATGTTGGTTAAAAGAACTTGGATTATGAAGGCTTATATGAAAATCCTTGTGAAAATGTAACTTCAAATTGGCTTTATTAAACATGGTAACATATAGAAGGTAAAAAAATAAAAATCACCAAGTGCACATTTCAATTTTATAAAACGATAACTTAAGGTGTAAAAAATACTCAATAATACAGTCCTGAATTTCCAATACTTGGAAATTTTATTTCCTTTTATCAGCATACATAAAACTTTGAAGGCTACTGTTATTAATGTGCGCTAAAATTGAAGATACATGATCTTGTTCTGTTTTTATCTTCATGGTTTATGAAATAATAGTAAAAGCTTAGAATCTCTGCCACTACCAATTACAAACTCTTCATTGAGCATATATTGAGTTTTCTTAATGTGCTTGATGATCTTCAATATCCTGACTATATTTTAATGGGTTCTCTGACCCTTCAATGAAAAATTGCAAGGGCTGTGAGAGGGCACACAACAAACAAAGGTATTATATCCTTTTAGTTTGATTATTTTAAAAATCTGATCATTATTGTTATTAATTCAATTCTAAAAGAAGGACTTGAACATCTTTAAGAACATTTCTATCTCAAAAATGCGATTCTGCTGTTCAATCACTTTACATTATTTTCTTTTGGAGGAAAGCAGAAACAAGAATCTCACAACACAGCCCTTCATCTTACTGATCTTTTTCTTCTTTACAACAAAATAAGGAAGAGAGTCAATTATCTAGGAACAAGTAGTCCCTTTCCTAGCAATTGGTTATATTCCCAAAGTTAATTCACTGGTCAGTTGAATGCATTAGACTCAGGGAAGCTCGAAAGCAAAATTCTTGACCCAGACAGTGACTCTTAGTCAGGAGAAGGAACATTTAGTCTTTTGGGGAAAAAGTCAAGTTCCCATGCCAAGGGAATTGGCATTTTGACAGGCAGGACTTTAGCAAACTGGGAAAAAGACAAGGCCAAAGTCAACCACTGCTGCCCCTGTCTGTTTCTGCAGGAATCACCGAGTTCTGACTCCTCCAGGCTCAGTCTCCTCCCACAATGTGCCGCCTTGAGCATGACAGGAATGCCAGAGCAGCCTTTTCCTCATAACAGTGGTAGCTGGGGTCTAGCCAAATCATGGAAATTTCTCCAATAACGTATATAACAACTTGATACCTCCTCTTCTTCACTCCCAACTGGCTCAGTCAAATATGGGACTTTTGCCTTGAACTGTCCTACAGTCTCTTGCATTATGTAAGCACATGGGAGCAGCAATGTAAATACTTGCGGATCATTTTTTAACTGAGTAGTCTGGCTAATTACATGGGTCATGGTGATGATTGTTAATAATTCCAGACAAAATATACCAATTAGATTAACATACATATATAATGTAAAACCTTTAGGGAGATGTGAAAATATTTTCTATATAGTTCCATCAGAACTAAACTGTTCTGATGGAGCTACATAGAGAAATGACTGGGATGAGCAAAGTGGCTCACACCTGTAATCCCAGCACTTTGGGAGGTTGAGGCAGGGGGATCACCTGAGGTCAGGAGTTCAAGACCAGCCTGATCAACATGGTGAAACCTCATCTCTACTAAAAAAATTACAAAAATAATTTTTTATTATTATTTTGTATATTATTTTGTATACTGGTGTGTGCCAGGTGTGCTGGTGCACACCTGTAATCCCAGCTACATGGGAGGCTGAGACAGGAGAATCACTTCAACCTGGGAGCCAGAGGTTGCAGTGAGCTAAGATCGTGCCACTACACTCTAGCCTGGGCGACAGAGTGAGACTCCGTTGCAAAAGGGATTGTGGTATATTACATACACTAGAAAGGGAGTGCATTTTAAAAATTCTAAATAATATCACTGTGTCAGGGCTTGCTTTCCACTCTCTGTGGTGTCTCTTGGCAGGTCCTCAGAGGTTAAGTGTGTCATTCAACCTGCCTTAGCCTCCCTAGACTGACTACTGTATTGCACCTTCACTGGCCAACTCCTGCAGTTCTGTTGACCTTAGAGAGGGGATGATGCATTGGAGTGAGAGTCAAGTGTTTTTTATCACTCTATCTGAAGCACAAAACAAGCTTTTATGTTAAACCAGGGAATGACAAACTATAGCCTTCTAGCCCAACCACCTAATTTCATAGTTTTATTGGAACATAGACACACACATTCATTTGCATTCTGGTTACATTCGTGCTACAATGGCAAAATCGAAGACTTGATCCAGAGACCATGTTACCCAGAAAGATGAAAATATTTACTATCTTGCCTTGTATAGAAAACAATTGCCACCTTTTACCCTGAATCAACACAGCCACAGCATAGCCTACGTAATACCATAGTACCATACAAAGGTATGGAGAATGCAAAGGTATGGAGAATGCAGTATGAGAAAGTTACTTATTACTGCTGTTTGATGAGACCACTCTCAGGGTACCCAGGCCAAATTTGGTCACGATTTCCCTATCCAAGAAGCTCTGCTTATTTCCCAATTAATCTATTTGGTGCAGAGGGAAGCTTATGTACATTAATGTAGTATGCCTCAGAGCCCAGATCCAAACATTAAATTGCCCATATTAAAGAAAAGTTTTCTCTCTTTCTCCACTGTAGGTCTTGAACCCTCAGTCCCTTGTTTCTGCTCAGGAAGGGGAAATCACCTGCCCAGAGGGATAAAGCCTTGCCCTATCACCCTAAAGAATTATTTTAATCATTGTAGACTGTATCATTGTTCTCAATTATTTGCTGTCTTAGCTTCAGCGTATTCCCATGGGAATAAATTTTCCCAGGCAATTGACTTCAGGCTTGACCATATGACTTGCATTGGCATGGTATAATCTGAAGTATTCTATATCCTAGCAGAAACTTTATGAGCCATCACAAGATTATTTCTGCTTTTTCTTTTGCTTTGAGAAGATCATGTTCCAAATGATGACTACCAATAAAGTCTTCATCTTGGCATGAAGAAGACACATGACAAACAGCCAACTCACAGCTGCCTCAGCTAACACATAACATGAGTGATAAACAAACTTAGGTGTTATAAGCAACTGTGACTTTTCATTTCTGTGCTATTTGTTACTCAGCATAATAGTGATAAATGACTAATACTGAAATTGCTATCAGAAGTGTGGTGCTGACATATTTAAAAACTAAAACGTGTAACATTAGAGGTTCAGTGCCAGAGATAGTAAGACTACTATCCCTCATGATAATTTAGAAAGCATTAAAGGAATGAAAGAGATGAAATGGTGACTTTAGACCACTTTGGTTCTCTGCCGGAAACCATTTTGACTCTCAAGCAACATTTGATAATGTCTGGAGACATATTTGGTTGTCCCAACTTGGAGAGGGAGTATTACTGACATCTAATAGGTAGAGGTCAAGGTACTGTTAAACATCTTACAATGCATACGATAGATTCCCGCAAGAAAGAATTACTGATCCTAAAATGCAAATCGTGTAAAAATTGAGAAATCCTGCCTTAGAGAAACAGATTAAAAATAAAATTATTAGTATTATCATAGTCCCCCCTTATCCTCAGAGGATTTATTCGAAGACCTCCAGAGGATGCTTGAAACTGTGGATAGTACTGGACTCTATACATACTGTTGTCTCCTTTAAACACATACTGGTAAGTTTTATAATTTTGGCACAGTAAGAGATTAACAATAATAATAACATCAAACCATTATAACAATATGCCAGTGTGTCCAGAATTGGTGGGTTCTTGGTCTCACTGACTTCAAGAACGAAGCCGCGTACCCTCGCAGTGAGTGTTTACAGTTCTTAAAGATGGTGTGACCAGAGTTTCTTCCTTCAGACATTCAGATGTGCCTGGAGCTTCTTTCTTCTGGTGGGTTCCTGGTCTCGCTGTCAGGAGTGAAGCTGCAGACTTTCGTGGTGAGTGTTACAGGCCTTAAAGTCAGCACGTCTGGAGTTGTTCGTTCTTCCCGGTGGGTTTGTGGTTTCAGTGGCTTCAGGAGTGAAGCTGCAGACCTTCACCGTGAGTGTTACAGCTCTTAAAGGTGGCATGAACCCAAAGAGTGAGCAGCAGCAAGATTTATTGCAAAGAGTGAAAGAACAAAGCTTCCACAGTGTGGAAGGGGACCCCAGCAGGTTGCTGTTGGCTGGCTCTGGCAGCCTGCTTTTATTCCCTTATCTGGTCCCACCCACATCCTGCTGATTGGACCATTTTGACAGGGTGCTGATTGGTGCATTTATAATCCCTGAGCTAGACACAGAGTGCTGATTGGTGCATTTAAACTCCTCTAGCTAGACAGAAAAGTTCTCCAAGTCCCCCTAGGTTAGCTAAATACAGAGTACCAACTGGTGTATTTACAAACCTTGAGCTAGACACAGAGTGCTGATTCATGTAGTTACAAACCCTGAGCTAGACACAGAGTACTGATTGGTGTATTTACAATCCTTGAGCTAGACACAGAGTGCTAGATGGAAAAGTTCTCCAAGTCCCCACTAGGTTAGCAGGATACAGAGTACCAGTTGGTGTATTTACAAACCCTGAGCTAGACACAGAGTGCTAATTGGTGTGTTCACAATCCCTTAGCTAGACATAAAGGTTCTCCAAGTCCCTACTGGACTCAGGAGCTCAGCAGGCTTCACCCAGTGGATCCTGAACCAAGGCCACGGGTGCAGCTGCCTGCCAGTCCCCTGCTGCACCTGCACTCCTCAGCCCTTGGGTGGTTGATGGGACAGGGTGCCATGGAGTAGGGCGTGGCGCCCGTCAGGGAGACTCGGGTCACGTGGTAGCCCACTGTGGAGGGGGGCTTGGACATGGTAGCAGTGCTGGGGGGTGACCCAGCACAACCTCCGCAGCCGCTGGCCCAGGTGCTAAGCCCCTCACTGCCCTGGGTCGGCAGTATCGGCTGGCCGCTCCATGTGTGGGACCTGCCAAGCCCATGCCCACACCCACCAGAACTCATGCTGGCCCGCGAGTACAGCACACAGCCCCAGTTCCCACCCACACCTCTCCCTCCACACCTCCCCGCAAGCAAAGGAAGGCAGCTCCGGTCTCCAGCCCAGAGAGGGACTCCCACAGTGCCCTGGCAGGCTGAAGGGCTCTTCAAGAACCACCAGAGTGGACACGAAGCCTGAGGAGGTGCCAAGAGTGAGGGCTGCTAGCACGTTGTCACCTCTCACTAGCATCACTACTCTTGAACTTCGGGGCCATTTTTAAGTGAAATAAGGATTCCTTGAACACAAATGCTGTGAGGCCATGACAGTGGATCTGATCATGGAGATGGCTAGGAAGTGACTAAGGGCAGGTGGCTTCTACAGCGTAGATATGCTGGACAAAAGGATGATTCACATCCCAGGAAGGATGGAGCAGGAAGTGAGATTTCATCTTGCTACTCACAACAACACACAGGTCAAAACTTATTAATTGTTTATTTCTGAAATTTTCCCATTTCATATTTTTGGACCATGGTTGACCTTGGGTAACTGAAGCTACAGAACGAAAAACCACTGATAAGGGTGGATAGGGGGACTACTGTATTTGATTTCGTTTGACATACAAAAAAATGAATAAAACTCAAACTGCTGGGCAATTTGCAAGCAGGTATGATGCTGAATATGTTAAATCTCAAATCAAGACTTCATGAGTTTTACCGTTAATATCACAATATGGTATCAGGAAAATCATCTAAACTGAGGTACACAAAGAACAGCTCACCATCTTTTTTAAATCCCCTCTTACTGTCAAGGTCAAAATTATTTTTGCAGTTCTCTTCATCTTAAGTCACCATCTCCTATAAGCTACTGCTCTGCCAAAATACAATTTTACAAGTACCAACTATGTTTTACTATACAGAGAATAATCCAAATCCACCCAGAGGAGGAAAAAACAAGAAGCAACATAGCTTGAACTCAACACACATAACAACTTGCAGCACTATTCACAGTAACACAGATATGGAATCAATCTAAATATCCGTCGATACATGATTGGATAAAGAAAATATGGTATATGCGTGCAATGGAATACTATTTAGTCATAACAATGAAATTGTTTCTTTCACAGTAACATGAATAGAATTGGAGGCAATTATCTTAAGCGAACTAACTCCAAAATAGAAAGACAAATACGACATGTCACTTACAACTGGGAGCTAAATAATAAGTACCCATGGGCATAAAGTGTGGACAGACAGAAACTTGAGACTGAAAAAGGTGATGAGAGTGGGAAAGGGGTGGATGATGAGAAATTACTTTGTGGGTACAACATACATTACTTGGGTGACGACTACATTAAAAGCCTAGACTTTACCACTCTATAGTATATCTAACAAAATTACGCTTGTACAACTTAAATTTATACAAATAAAAATTGAATTATTCAAGAGAACTCTTCGCTGCTCTGTCTAAAAATGACCATTCATATTTCTACAGTTTTCCATAATACCATATTTGTGAAATTAAAGAAACAACCCAGATGGTCTTTCCAAAAGAAGCAAATAAACGAAAACAGTCTGCCCCAACGATGAATTGAAACATCTACCTTTATATAGGCATACATATAAAGAGAACTGCTTTTATGTTTTCCAGTTTCTATCAATCAAATTTTCAAAAATCAGTTGGCTGGTCTTTGAAGCCTTATGCCCAAGCTCTGGCCAAAATAGCAGGGTTGAGAGTAGCGGTGGGGCAGTGGAGAGGGGGAGGATCAAAGAGTGTTCAACATCATGACTGATATTAGAGGATTATAAGCATCATTACTGGTGACAGGAGCTGTTCCCAAGAGTGTGTTCTTCTCTGGAGAGGTGAGGGAGCACCACTGCAACAGCCTCAGTACTGAGACACTTCATTAACAATCATCTGAACTTCTGAATCATAAACTTCCTTTCCAGCGAATTAGTTTAAAAAAATACAGCCACGAGATCCATTCCAAGATGGCCAAATAGGAGCAGCTCCAGTTGGTAGCTCCCAGAGTGATCAATGCAGAAGATGGGTGATTTTTGCATTTCCAACTGAGGTACCTAGTTCATCTCATTGGGACTGGTTGGACGGTGGGTGCAGCCCATGGAGGGCAAGCTGAAGCAGGGCAGGGTGTTGCCTCACCCAGGAAGTGCAAGGGGTTGGGGAATTTCCCTTTTCTAGCCAAGAGAAGCTGGGACAGACTGTTCCTGGAAAAAAATGGGGCACTCCCACCTGAATACTGCACTTTTACCAAGATCTTAGCAACTGGCAGACAAGGAGATTCTCTCCTGTGCCTGGCCTCACAGGTCCCACACTCATGGAGCCTTGCTCACAGCTAGCACAGCAGTCTGAGATCAAACTCTGAGGTGGAAGACTGGCTGGGGGAGGGGGGAATGTCCATCATTGCTGAGGCTTGAGTAGGTAAACAAAGCAGCTGGGAAGCTCGAACTGGGTAGAGCCCACCACAGTTCAGCATGGCCTACTGCCTCTATAGACTCCACCTCTGTGGGCAGGACATTGCTGAACAAAAGGCACCAACAGCTTCTGCAGACTTAAATGTCCCGGTCTGATAGCTCTGAAGAGAGCAGTGATTCTCCCAGCATGGCAGTTGAGTTCTGAGAATGGACAGGCTACCACCTCAAGTGGGTCCCTGACCCCCATGTAGCCTAACGGGGAGGCATCTCCTAGTAAAGGCTGACTGACACCTCATATAGGTGGGTGCCCATCTGGGACAAAGCTTCCAGAGGAAGGATCGGGCAGCAATGTTTGCTGTCTGCAGCCTCTACTGGTGATACCCAGGCAAACAGGGCCTAGAGTGGACCCCCAGCAAACTCCAACAGAGCTGCAGCTGAGGCAACTGACTGTTAGTAGGAAAACTAACAAACAGAAAGGAATAGCAACAACATCAACAAAAAGGACATCTACACCAAAACCCCATTTACAGATCACCAACCTCAAAGACCAAAGGTAGATAAAACCACAAACATGGGGAGAAACCAGAGTAGAAAACCTGAAAATTCTAAAAACCAGAGCACATCTTCTTCTCCAAAAGATCGCAGCTCCTTGCCAGCAGTGGAACAAATCTAGATGGAGAATGACTTTCACAAGTTGACAGAAGTAGGCTTCAGAAGGTCGGTAATAACAAACTTCCTTGAGCTAAAGAAGCACGTTCAAACTCATCACAAGGAAGCTAAAAACGTTGAAAAAATGTTAGATGAATGACTAGAAAAAAGACTGTAGAGCACTTAAATGACCTGATGGAGCTGAAAACCATGGCACAAGATCTTCGTGATGCATGCACAAGCTTCAATACCCGATTCAATCAAGTGGAGGAAAGGGTATCAGTGATTTAAGATCAAATTAATGAAATGAAGGAAGAAAACAAGGTTAAAGAAAAAAAAGTAAAAAGAAACAAACAAAGCCTCCAAGAAATATGGGAGTATGTGAAAAGACCAACTTTACGTTTGATACATGTACCTGAAAGTGATGGGGAGAATGGAACCAAGTTGGAAAACACTCTTCAGGATATTATCCAGGAGAACTTCCCCAGCCTAGCAAGGCAGGGCAACATTCAAGTTCAGGAAATACAGAGAACACCACAAAGAGTCGCCTTGAGAAGAGCAACTCCAAGACAAATAATCATCAGATTCACCAACATTGAAATGAAGGAAAAAAATATTAAGGGCAGTGAGAAAGAAAGGTCGGGTTACCCACAAAAGGAAGTCCATCAGACTAGCAGCGGATCTTTTGGCAGAAACCGTACAAGCCAGAAGAGAGTGGGGACCAATATTCAACATTCTTAAAGAAAAGAATTTTCAACCCGTAATTTCATATCCAGCCAAACTAAGCTTCATAAGTGAAGGAGACATAAAATCCTTTACAGACAAGCAAATGCTGACAGATTTTGTCACCACCAGGCCTGCCTTACAAGAGCTCCTGAAGGAAGCACTAAACATGGAAATAAACAACCAGTACCAGCCACTGCAAAAACCTGCCAAATTGGAAAGACTATTGATGCTATGAAGAAACTGTATCAATTAATGGGCAAAATAATCAGCAAACATCAAAATGACAGGATCAAATTCACACATAACAATATTAACCTTAAATGTAAATGGACTAAATCCTCCAATTAAAAGACACAGACTGGCAAATTGGATAAAGAGTCAAGACCCATGAGTATGCTGTATTCAGGGGACCCATCTTATGTGCAGAGACACACATAGGCTCAAAATAAATGGATGGAGGAAGATCTACCAAGCAAATGGAAAGCACAAAAAAGCAGGGGTTGCAATCCTAGTCTCTGATAAAACAGACTTTAAACCAACAAAGATCAAAAGAGACAAAGAAGGCCATTACATAATAGTAAAGGGATCAATTCAACAAGAAGAGCTAATTATCCTAAATGTATATGCACCCAATAAATGAGCACCGAGACTCATAAAGCAAGTCCTTAGAGACCTACAAAGAGACTTAGGCTCCCACAAGTAATAATGGGATACTTTAACACACCACTGTCAATATTAGACAGATCAATGAGACAGAAGGCTAACAAGGATATCCAGCACCTGAACTCAGTTCTGCAACAAGCAGACCTAACAGACATCTACAGAACTCTCCACCCCAAATCAACAGAATATACATTCTTCTCAGCACCACATTGCACTTATTCCGAAATTGACCACATAATTGGAAGTAAAGCACTCCTCAGCAAATGTAAAAGAACAGAAATCACAACAAACTGTCTCTCAGACCACAGTGCCATCAAATTAGAACTCAGGATTAAGAAACTCACTCAAAACTGCTCAACTACATGGAAACTGAACAACCTGCTCCTGAATGACTACTGGGTAAATAACAAAATGAAGGCAGAAATAAAGATGTTGTTCTAAACCAATGAGAACAAAGACACAACATACTAGAATCTCTGGTACACATTTAAAGCAGTGTGTAGAGGGAAATTTATAGCACTAAATGCCCGCAAGAGAAAGCAGGAAAGATCTAAAATTGATGCCCTAACATCACAATTAAAAGAACTAGAGAAGCAAGAGCAAACAAATCCAAAAGCTAGCAGAAGGCAAGAAATAACTAAGATCAGAGCAGAACTGAAAGAGATAGAGACCCAAAAAAAACTTCAAAAACCAGTGAATCCAGGAGCTGTTTTTTTCAAAAGGTCAACAAAATTGATAGACTGCTAGCAAGACTAATAAAGAAGAAAAGAGAGAAGAATCAAATAGATACAATAAAAAATGATAAAGGGGATATCACCACCAATCCTACAGAAATAAAAGCTACCATAGGAGAACACAATAAACACCTCTATGCAAATAAACTAGAAAATCTAGAAGAAATGGAAAAATTTCTGGACACATACACCCTCCCAAGACTAAACCAGGAAGAAGTTGAATCCCTGAATAGACCAATAAAAGGCTCAGAAAGTGAGGCAATAATTAATAGCCTACCAACCAAAAAAAGTCCAGGACCAGACGGATTCACAGCCAAATTCTACCAGGGTACAAAACGGAGTTGGTGCCATTCCTTCTGAAACTACCTCAATCAATAGAAAAAGAGGGAATCCTCCCTAACTCATTATATGAGGCCAACATCATCTCGATACCAAAGCCTGGCAGAGACACAACAAAAAAAGAGAATTTTAGACCAATATCCCTGATAAACATCAGTGTGAAAATCCTCAATAAAATACTGGCAAACCAGCAGCACACCAAAAAGCTTATCCACCATGATCAAATCAGCTTCATCCCTGGGATGCAAGGCTGGTTCAACATACACAAATCAATAAATGTAATCCATCACGTAAACAGAACCAATGACAAAAAGCACATGATTATCTCAACAGATGCAGAAAAGGCCTTTGACAAAATTCAACAGCCCTTCATGCTAAAAACTCACAATAAACTAGGTATTGATGGAATGTGTCTCAAAATAATAAGAGTTATTTGTGACAAACCCACAGCCAACATCATACTGAATGGGCAAAAACTGGAAGCATTCCCTTTGAAAACCAGCACAAGACAAGGATGCCCTCTCTCACCACTCCTATTCAAAATAATGTTGGAAGTTCTGGCCAGAGAAATCAGGCAAGAGAAAGAAATAAAGCATATTCAATTAGGAAAAGAGGAAGTCAAATTGTCCCTCTTTGCAGATGACATGATTGTATATACAGAAAACCCCATCGTTTCAGCCCAAAATCTCCTTAAGCTGATAAGCAACTTCAGCAAAGTCATGGGTACAAAATCAATGTTCAAAAATCACAAGCATTCCTATACATCAAAAACAAACAAACAGAGAGCCAAATCATGAATGAACTCCCATTCACAATTACTACAAAGAGAATAAAATACCTAAGAATCCATCTTGTGAGTGATGTGAAGGACCTCTTCAAGGAGAACTACAAACCACTGCTCAATGAAATAAAAGAGGACACAAAAAAATGGAAGAACATTCCATGCTCATGGATAGGAAGAATTAACACCGTGAAAATGACCATACTGCCCAAGGTAACGTATACATCCAATACCATCCCCATCAAGCTACCAATGACTTTCTTCACAGAATTGGAAAATACTACTTTAAAGTTCATATGGAACCAAAAAACAGCTTGCATTGCCAAGAAAATCCTAAGCAAAAAGAAAAAGCTGGAGGCATCATGCTACCTGACTTCAAACTATACTACAAGACTACAGTAACCAAAACAGCATGGTACTGGTACCAAAACAGACATATAGACCAATGGAACAGAACAGAGCCCTCAGAAATAACACCACACATCTACAACCATCTGATCTTCAACAAACTTGACAAAAACAAGAAATGCGAAGGATTCCCTATTTAATAAATGGTTCTGGGAAAACTGGCTAGCCATATGTAGAAAGCTGAAACTAGATCCCTTCCTTACACCTTATACACAAATTAATTCAAGATGGATTAAAGACTTAAATGTTAGACCTAAAACCATAAAAACCCTAGAAGAAAACCTAGGTGGTACCCTTCAGGACATAGGCATAGGCAAGGACTTCATGACTAAAACACCAAAAGCAATGGCAATAAAAGCCAAAATAGCCAAATGGGATCTAATTAAACTAAAGAGCTTCTGCACAGCCAAAGAAACTACCATCAGATTGAGCAGACAACCTCCAGAATGGGAGAAAATTTTTGCAATCTACCTATCTGACAAAGGGCTAATTATCCAGATCCACAAAGATTTCAAACAAATTTACAAGAAAAAACAGACCACTGCATCAAAAAGTGGGCAGACACTTCCCAAAAGAAGACATTTATGCAGCCAAGAGACATATGAAAAAATGTTCATCATCACTGGTCATCAGAGAAATGCAAACCAAAACCACAATGAGATACCATCTCAAGTCAATTTGAATGGCAAACATTAAAAAGTGAGGAAACAACAGATGCTGAAGAGGATGTGGAGAAATAGGAACACTTTTACACTGTTGGTGGGAGTGTAAATTAGTTCAACCATTGTGGAAGACAGTGTGGTGATTCCTCAAGGATCTAGAACAAGAAATACCATTTGACCCAGCAATCTCATTACTGGTTATATACCCAAAGGATTATAAATCATGCTACTATAAAGACACATGCACACGTGTGTTTATTGTGGCACTATTCACAATAGCAAAGACCTGGAACCAACCAAAATGTCCATCAGTGATAGACTGGATTAAGAAAATGTGGCACATATACACCATGGAATAATATGTGGCCATAAAAAATGGATGAGTTCATGTACTTTGCAGGGACATGGATGAAGCTGGAAACCATCATTCTCAGCAAACTATCACAAAGACAGAAAAGCAAACATTGCATGTTCTCATTCATAGGTGGGAATTGAACAATGAGATCACTTAAACACGGGGTGGGGAACATCACACACCAGGGCCTGTCGTGGGGTGGGGGACTGTGGGAGGGATAGCATTAGAAGAAATACCTAATGTAAGTGACGAGTTGATGGGTGCAGCAAACCAACATGGCACATGTATACCTATGTATCAAAACTGCACATTGTGCACCTGTACCCTAGAACTTAAAGATAAAAAAATACAGCCACATTTCATTGTGTGAAATTATTCAGAACTTCAAAACAAATATTTGTTTCTACAATTCTACTGGTGCTTTACAAGAGGCACTAGGAGCCTATCTGTTTGGCCAGTTATTTTTTTTTTTCTTTCTTTCTTTCTTTCCTCCTTTTTTTAAAGTAGCCTGCCATTATCCTCAGCAAACTAGCACAGGAAGAGAAAACCAAACACTGCATGTTCTCACTTATAAGTGGGAGCTGAACAATGAGAAGACATGGATAGAGGGAGGGGAACAACCTACAATGGGGTCTGTCAGTGGGGTGGAACAGAGAGAAGAGCATCAGGATAAATAGCTAATGCATGTGGGGCTTACTATCTAGGTGATGTGTTGATAGGTGCAGCAAACCACCATGGCACAAGTTTACCTGTGTAACAAACCTGCATATCCTACATATGTATCCCAGAGCTTACTAGTAAATTTAATTTTATTTAAAGAAATTCAAGGGCAAGGTAAAAACAGAGGGTCCCCACTAGGAGACTCCATGACTACATGAAAGGCAAAAGCGTGGTAAACCTAGATCAGAGGCACTGGACACAGAACACTTATTGACCCAGAATTCTCGGGCTGTGCATGCACCAGGATAAAGGCTGAGGTTTAAAATGGCAAGAACAGATTTTACCATTGAACCAATAGTGGCGATAGGTACTAGGATATCAGTATCTCTGAAAGTGATGAGACTTCAGGGCAGAGGGGGTCTTAGCTGACAAGGTTTGCAGTGTTGGAGATCAGGCTGCAGAAGCCCAGTGCTGCATGGCTCTGTGGCTCAGCTTGTGTGAGGCAGCTCAGAAATGCTGGACATATGAGTCTACCCAGTAGTAGAAGGAGACCAGAGGGCTGGAGGACTCAGGGCAGTGAACACTATCTAAAGGAAAACACAGGTTTTATGCAGTCATGGATGTTTCAGTCTGGAATGTATGAAGCATGAGCCAGATGCTCTGCTTGGTGGCTTCCAATATGCAAGATTGCAGTATTCCATAGAAATTCTTCAGAAGATGAAGAATCCTTGGTATCCACAGTATCCTGGAGGGCTCATAGAATCCCGAGTCTTAATGTGGTACAAGGTCAAAAAACATTCTTGTTTATAACCTCAGCCCCCATCCTGGTGCATGCACAGCCCAAGAACTCTGAGTCAAGACATGTTCTGTGCCCACTGTCTGTAACTCAGATCCACCACCCTTTTGCCTTTTTTGTGGTTATGGAGTCTCCTAGTGGGGGCCCTCTATTCTCACCTGGCACCTGCCGTCCTAAGTGATGTCACCCTCAGAGAGTTCTGATGATTCATCTCTAAACCTACATTATGCTATACTTGAGCAAAACTCAGAGTAGATATTAGTAATTATTTTTATCTTCAATGAGAAATTGATTTTTACTGTATTAGAAAATTTTAATTGCTGCCATCATATATAAAAATGTAATGGATTATTTACACTGGAGAAGTTGAATTGCTAAAACTTGTTGATTAAATTGGGGGATTTGCCTAGTTTTAATATATCAAACATGGCCTGTCTGTGGCCAGTTTCTCCTGTTTCTGCCAGTGTATCAGTATAGCATGAGCCACCCTCTAGATCCTCTGGTCTTTAGAATACCTGAACACACAAGTGATACAGCCTTGAAGAGAGAAACAATGTTGGATTTATATTTGCTGTGTGGAAATGGGTCAGTTCACAGTAGTTGAGCCATAGCTACATAGTTACATCCTGAGATAATGCTTTGAGAATATTAACAATTTTTCCTGTTACTCTCTGACTTTATTCTTTTGCCCCACTGTACCTGCATCTCACACACAGACACACACACACACACACACACACATACACACACACAGACACACCCCCCAAACAGCCCAACATATAACTCAGAAGAGTAATGTGACAGAGTAGAAAACAAAGTAAAAATGAGTATGATTCTGGCCTTATTTTCAAAAGCATAAAACTCTTAGGAAAAAGAAATCAACTCAGAGGAATCTTGGTATAGACAGAGTATTTGAGAGAAGATGATTAAGAAAAGCATGTATGCCTAGCCCCAGCCTCCTTTCCCAAATCAGCCTGATAGCAGAGAAGAGGAAAGCCACATAAAAGATTGACACAGGGAGGTGCTGCCTGGTCAAGAATGCCAGTGCTTACAAAAATCCCGGTTTTCCCTCTTAAGCCTTGATCCATGCTAGCTGACATTAT
Source organism: Theropithecus gelada (assembly GCF_003255815.1). Taxonomy (NCBI): domain Eukaryota; kingdom Metazoa; phylum Chordata; class Mammalia; order Primates; family Cercopithecidae; genus Theropithecus; species Theropithecus gelada. The sequence continues at coordinate 139,249,065 of NC_037671.1, read as the reverse complement.
TCAGTTCTCTTTCAGTTTAAGTGGGTAGAAGTGATGTACACCACTTTTAGGATTAGTTTCTGTAAACTCCATTCTCTGTCTCTTTTCTAGAAGAGACCTTAGAAGATGCAGGAGCCACAATATGGAAAGAGCCTGGGCCATGAATCACAGTGTGACTGAAAAGGTGCCCACCAGATACTCGATTGGAGCAGGAGGTAACCAAGACAAAAGCCAGAGGGGTTTGAGTTTATTTGTTGCATCTTTTCACCTCCTTTATTACTGTGTGGATGAGCCCACAGTAGATTTGTGGACTCTGAGAACAGAGTCCCCGTAGACAGCCTGGGAAAGATGGCGAGACCCAAGCAAATGAAGACATTCCTGTGGACTGAAACAGACAGAGACATGGACAGTCTCACAGAGACTCCCAGAGCTTGATGTAGTCCCAATTCAGGCAACACAGGACACAAAGGCTGAATAAGGACACATAGCACACAGAGTCAAGGCACTGGATTTCTGTCCTTGTGGCACACAGCTGCAGCCGTGTTATGCTTTGCATTGCCTCTGTAGACTGACTCTTGGCAACATGTGCTCCCTTTATACATACTTCCTTGTGGACCTGGGCTAGGTGCAAAATTATTGAAGAGGGTTGCCAGACCAGAAGAGACCCAGCAGAAAGAAATATGCACAGGGACCACACATCTGGGTTGCCTGAGGTAGTCATGCCTTGTATTCGTTGTCTTGGCATAGTTTTTTCCAGTATCTCCTTCTATTCTGGAAAGTGTCTGCTTGAGATAATAAATAATATGATCTCCATAAAAACAAGAGTTGTTTACATGAATATATTTAGGGATATACAGTATTGAGGATGAAGTGTCCCTCTCTGGTGGTATTCCAAGGCAAGCTTCCTGGAACTTAGACGCAGGCTAAGAAAAGGGGTACAAACCAACTAAAAATATATTTCTGCCACTGAGTGAAATGCACGTTAAAAATAGCGATTGAATTTATGTATACAAAATTGTTGTATTTCTTACATTTCTGAGTCTCAGAGAGATTTTTATCTGCTACCCAAAAGTCTCTCTTGCACACACATGTGTGCACACACAGATACACACACATAGTGTAGAATATATCGGGCTTCAAATCCAAGTTATTTTATTTACTATTAGGTTTTGGGTTTGTTTCTCAATCTCTCTGAGCCTAGGTTTCCCCATCCTCACCTGTAAAATTAGGATCATAATCCCCGGTTTACATATATTATAAGAATTCAGTAAATTAACATGTTTAATATGTTTGAAAATACAATTTTCTACTGAAATTTATACTTATCCACATGTGCTTATATAAGGCAAAATACTTCAGTATTAAGAGAAATTTGCCCAGATTTATCCGCCTTCCTATGCTGGTAATATTGACTATGTAGGTCACATGACATGTTCCTCTGCTCCCTTCCCACTCATATGTACCCCCTTTTGTTGACAGCTATATTCAAATTTTAAAATATATCTGAAACACAGCCAGCAGCCATACCCATGCCAAAGCTAAGATTTCCAAATATTCATAGAGAAACAAAAGACAAAGTCACCTGGAGATCACGGGTGTCAGCCAGATTGGCCGCAGGACCACTCCCGCAGGAATACTGCTTGCACCAATCTCAGGACTTTCAATTATCACTGATTCTTCTGTCCAGCGTGCATGTCCCTGTGCAGCACAGCAAGCCCCATTTACAGACCTGCTCCAGAAAGTGGGGCTGTTTCTTGTGGCTCCAACCTTTTCCACATCTTACCAGAATGGCCTCACTTAGCCCTCCCCATCTCTCTGTATCATTTCTAATGCCGATTTCTTATCAAAATAACACAGTCACATAACAGTAGACATGCTCTTCTGAATCTGCAGCTGTCAATAGACACCAGGGCAATCACGTCCAAGAGTGCAAAGTAGAAATACAGGAGGGTGACACTGGATTTATGCCAGGCTCTGTACAAAACACTTTCCATTCACCATCTCTTATAAGCCTCGCAACAAGTCTACAAGGCAGCAGTTATTACCATGATCATGTCATGGGTGATGAAGTTGAGGCTTTAAAGGGTAAGCACCTGGCTCAAGCTCCCACAGTACTAAAGTAGATAATATTCATCAAGGATGTACCAAAAGCCAGATACCATTTAAAATTGTGTGCATATATTATCTCAATTCTTATAACAAGTTGTGAGATAATTCTAATATGTTACACAATTTACAAATGAGAAAAGTGAGTTACACAAAGTGAACTGAATTTTCCCAAGGTCATCAGTAACTAGTAGTGAGGCTGGAGTTTGAACTCAAGCAATCTGGCTCCAGAATGTGCACTCTTCACCACTTTATTATAACTGAGAACTAGTTAAATCTTCTGGATTCCAAAAGCCAAGCTCTTAATCTTATGATCGTATCAGATATTGAAGGGCCATTAACTCTCGTGGATAACAAATGGATCATTTTATATAAGAAACTTGAAATCAGAAGGGATAATTGGTTCAGGATTCTTGAGCAAGGTCTTAGCAGAACTTCTTACAGTACTGTTCATTGTGAGGGAAACTTCCAGCAAAGTGATAGCAATGTGCACATCTCTAAGGACCTATGTGAGCCTTCTGAAATAACTTGACACTTCGGGCTCATCTGAAATTTCCAGTCTAGAAAGGTCCAGAATGTGCTAGGTTTCCTTCAGCGTGGATACACAGGAATGCATTCAAATTCAACCTATTACTCTCCTGGTCTTCTAGCATAGATACAAAGTAGTATAAAGATTAAATAACTGAAAAAAATTCCCCAATTATCCAAGCACACAGCTTATTTTGTTGGGAAAAAGGAATATAGAAAGGTAATATAGCATTATTACATAATGTTAAAGACCACAAACCCAAATAAAACTTCCAAGGTTTAAAGCTCAGCTCTGCCATTTACTAGCTTGGTGGTTTTGGGCAAAAAAATTAACATCTATATTGCCTTCTTTTTTTCATCTTTATAATGGGATGGTAATAAAAGTTACTGTCCAAGATTGTTTTGAACATTAAATGAGTTAATATATGTATAGCACATGGTAAACTATGTTTTAAGTGTTTGTTATAATTACCAGAGCTTTTGTGTGTTAGGGAGCTGAGAAGCTGTCACCCAGTTTGCTAATTCTTTACTCCTTTTATCCAGTTGGTTTCCCAGTCTTGTAGAATACACATTCAAAATATCTACTGTCTCTTCCATTCAATTCCCACTGTCAATCTTCCGTAATTCATTACTTCTTTATCCTTAAACTCACCTAAAACTATACTTTTAAAGTCAAAGGTGTAGGCTCTGAGCTCAGTGGTATTATCAGCCTCATTAAAATGTTAAGTTATCTTCTCACTTCCAGGTCAATTAATTTTGGTAATCTAAGGAAATGAGTAACTTGTGGGAAATTTTAGAGTGAACAATAAAATAATTTGAAAATTAGACAGCTAATATGTTGGTATATTTTTTTCAGACTAGTTAAGGGCAAAAACTGGAAAGATATAAAATTTGCAAATTAGAATTAACATTGTCCATATTGGACGTATTTTAGAGTCTTCATTCATCACCACATGTTTTGTTTTATGCTAGAACATGTTCATACCATACAGTTTTCTAAATTTCAGTTCCTAGGCACTTTGTAGTAACATAGTTAATATAGTTTAATAATTTGGTAAACCTAACCAATAACATTGTAATTGTGAAAACATAAAATTCAGACTCAAATCTTTTACATTTATCACTTTTTAATTAACAATATGTCTAAACTTTTATAAAACAAAATTAATATCTTGTGTTCAAACATGTAGTTATATATTTTGTTTAAAAATATTTGCATATATAAAACATTCAAACGACAACAGATTTATATCTAGAAAAATTACGTTTTTACTTCTTTTATACTATTAATTATATAAGTAGCTAATTATTTTTCAAATGGCTAAGATGACTCTCTCCAATAAAAGCCTATGCTAGAATAAGTAATTTTCTATTTATAGCAATTTTTATCAAAAAATCGTTACTAATAATGAAAGGATACAAGTGCAAGTTGTTTTATAATTAACAATGTTTTTTAATTTTAACTTTCTACTAGAAAATGTCCCATAAATTCAGCATTTCATTTATCTGTTAATATGCCAACTGTTATGAAATTTTCAGTAATTCATAATCCAATGACTCAATAGCTCTTCAATAATAGTCTTGTTTAACAAGCTGGTAAAATTATGCTTATTATAGAAATAATAGAGTTGTATCTAAAACCTTCCATATTGCTTCAGCTTTTCAGTTCTTAAGGGAATTAGAAATGATTAGACTCTGTTTCTAGAAAAATTCCATTTGGGAATAAGGATGATTTAAAAGGAGGGAATAAACCTGGTTATTAAAAGAAACTCAAATAGATTTGAATACGGTAATATGCTCTCATGTCCCTTTCCAACTCTAGAGAAATTTTTATCATAAAATGTGTGACTCATTAGCCAGTTGGAAAGCCAGTAGAAATATAAACATAAGATATGAGTATACTTAAGGTAAATTCAACATTGCAGAAACATGTGGAAAATAAAATGAAACTTGAATCAAATCCAGATAGTGTAGACTTTTTGTTTTAAGATCAGGAAATAACAATATTCTTATAGCTTGATTTACTTCTCTTTTTTTTTTTTTTTAAGACAGAGTCTCACTCTGTTGCCCAGGCTGGAGTGCAGTGGTGCAATCTTGGCTCACTGCACCCTCTGCCTCCCAGGTTCAAGCAATTCTCTGCCTTAGCCTCCCGAGTAGCTGGGATTACAGGTGCCCACCACCACACCCGGCTAATTTTTGTATTTTTAGTAGAGACAGAACTTCATCATGTTGGCAAAGCTGGCCTTGAACTCCTGACCTCAACTGATCTGCCCACCCCAGCCTCCCAAAGTGCTGGGATTACAGGCGTGAGTCACTGCAACTGGTCTGATTCCTTTCTTTATTTCAGGTTGTTGCATCACTATTCCTTTTTGTGTCAACTTTTGAGGAAAAAAAAATATTCAAATCTACTTGAAAATTTATGAAGAATTTGATACTGGTAATCTTCTTCCAGTTTCCGATTTTTCTATCTACAGCCAAAGGAGCAGACAGTGGATAAGACAGACATTATCTGAAAACCTGTTCTCTGTCATGCTGTTTCAGGCAATGCATCAGGAGATCCTTTCCTGTACACACAAGTATGCAACGGAGGCACAAGGGGAGGATTCTGGTGAATGTGATCTGATTTGGATCACCCACATCAAACCACTGGGCCAATATCAATGGCCGGCCAGCCAGCCACTGTTGACCACTTCAGAGCTTTGCAGGGACCACAGGGTCAGCCACAATCAACAGAGCAAAACAATAGTTCACCAAACTGCAGAGGGCATGGAGTTTTGCCCAGCCACATATTCAACAATCACCCATTTAGAGCTCAGCGTCTTAGAATATGCTCAGTTGTACATGAAATATGAGCAACAATTTTTTAAAGTGTGATTTTTAAAATAATCTGTATAAATAAAACTGTATATATATTCTCAAAGTGTCAGGTTTGAGTTATTGTCTACCATAAATTAATATTAAGATCAGTTAAAAATCCCTTGTGTAATGAGGTAGAGCAAAGATAAGATAAAATAAAATAAAAGTAGGACCAAAGATGGAGGATGGGAAGATGGAGGGAAGAAAGAGGAAATTATAAATTAAATTAAATTTGTTGGATTATTTGTTGCTCTATGTTTTGTTTTGTCTTTAAAAATACAACTAAATAGTAGCAAGGCAACTCATTAATTCAGCTAATCAATATGTTGAATATAGGCCAGGAACAGTGGCTCATGCCTGTAATATCAGCACTTTGGGAGGCCGAGGCAGGCAGATTACTTGAAGTCGGGAGTTAACCAGCCTGGCCAACATGGTGAAACCCCACCTCTACTAAAAGCACAAAAATTAGCTAAGTGTGGTGGTGGGTACCTGTAATCCCAGCTACTTGAGAGGCTGAGGCAGGAGAATCGCTTGAACCTGGGAGGCGGAGTTTGCAGTGAGCTGAGACAGTGCCACTGCACTCCAGCCTGAGTGATAGATCGAGACTCCATCTCAGAATATATATATGTGTGTGTGTGTGTGTGTGTGTGTAATATAGATAACAATATATCTATACCAAGCAAAAGGGTGTTGTCAGGATATTATATTTTTAGTGTCTGTCAGTACCAGGCATATCAGTTGTACAGAACCAAAATGCCTTTGTTTGTATGTCTCTCAAACTCCTTTAATTCAGCGTTTGTTGTTGTTGTTGAGCTTTTGTATTTGTTTACCTCCTCTATTTAAGGTTTTAGGAATATATGTTTTTAGCATAAGAGTAAAACTCTTCAGTAATGTATCATCTCAGATTTAAATGAAATATGCTTTCCTGTTCTTCATTATTTATACAAGTCTATCTTATAATTTAATCCTAATACAAATGTGTGCTAATACATAGATGCAGCATGAATCCATTCATTAGTGTGTATTTTATAGATATTGATGAAATCTTACTAACATTATTTTATCTCTTGGTATAAGCATTGCACCCAGGGAAGTACATTTTCCAATTATCTCTACAATTATCTTGTTATCTGGTACGTACATCCTTATTATTTTTGTTACTGTGAAGACTTTGCTAAGCCCTTTAAAATTACCTTTCAGTTTTCAGTTACTCCTAACCAAACTCTTGTGGCAGAATTTCACTATGTCTAATGCAGATGAAGAAAGGATGAGTACATTGTTTTCCTGAGATTTAATCATTTATATCATACCAAGTCTTATCCACTATAGTATCAGCTAATTTCTGATTAATAACAGTTTGAGGGTGACCACATGTCATTTCTGTTTATGACAACTTTGAGTTGGTTATCTCAGTGCTTTTCTTAGCTGACGTGTATCTAGCAGCCAGTACAGCATAACATTTGATCCTAATTGATACCCAAGTGAATAGCCTCGACAAAGGCCTATAATTAAGGAGCCACATGACTGAAAATGATGAATTCCTTCCTTACCTCCCACTATGCTTCATCTAGAACAGGGTTGAAATACATATTGTGACAGGAAACCTGAAATCCTATGATGGTAACACAGAAGCCATTTCTGTTCCAGCCAACCAAGACTCTTAGCCAGTATACATCCACTTACAGTGGACAAATTAATAATTATTGAAAATGTCTTAAAGCATGTAGAACATACTAGGCACTTATTAATGGACTAGAAGTTCTATTTAAGTATCATATATGGACTCTTCTTACATATCAAATGAGTTTCCAACAAGTTTGTATAAAAGTTATGTAGCCTCATGTACAAAAAGCAGCAAAAGCAAAATCTTCACATATCGAATCCTCTAAGTAACATTATAGGAATACTACAAGGCAATAACTGGTCGAACTTCTCACAAATAACTGAACAACTGATGCCTTTAAATCTCTCAAAGACAAAAATTAAACTTTCCTGAATGGGATGATAAAGGCAGCATGATTTATCCAGGGTGCATATATGGTCTGTCAAATCTTCTCAATGGAGAAATATTTTTTTTTAATTTCTTATAAAGTCACTGTCATCCAGAACCATACTATTTAAAGTTTAACATGGTTTTTCTTTTCTTTTTTCAAATTCCAAATTGGATAAACATGTTATTCTCTCCCCCTCATAAAATCCTTGCTAAGGGATGTATGGTCAAAGTTAGAAAACTTACAGGAAACAAAGACAAAATGTTTGAAATAAACATCTAACAGATGCAGCCCTTAAGAAGGAAGTGTGAGAAAGATAAAACTCAGTCTTTCTGGATTGAGCTGTCAGGATGAAGTCACTGAAAAATAGATAATTCTAATTGAAAGAGACATCCAGGTGATATTTCTTTTCAAATGCATACATTCCTCAGTCTATGTGGTAATTCGAACACTTGAAAGTCTTTCCTATAAAATTATCTCATATGGCCTGGCCATGATTTCCCTCTCTAAGATAATTCATTACATTTCTTTGTATTTTACTCTTCTTTTTTTTTTTTTTACCTGCTACTCTCCAAGGATGATTATAGGTATATTTTTCCCTTAAATGTTCACCTAAAGTGAAGGATTGGTGAAACCCTATCACTACTAAAAAATACAAAAAATTAGCCGGGCATTGTGGCAGGCACTTGTAGTCCCAGCTACTCAGGAGACTGAGGCAGGAGAATGGCATGAACCCAGGAGGGCAAGCTTGCAGTGAGCCGAAATCGCACCACTGCACTCCAGTCTGGGCGACAGAGCGAGACTCCGTCTCAAAAAATAAATAAATAAAATAAAATAAAGTGATGTGTTCTGATCATAGTCTTATTAAAATCTACTGACCATAAACTACAAATTGTGTAGTCTTATAAATGTTATTTATATCTGTACTATTCCTACCATCACTCTTTAAAAATAACATTTCTCAAAAACAATTTTATTAAATGAACAATGGGGCCATATGGTTACCATACAGGAAAACACAATTAAGAGTAATGGATTTTAAGCAGTTTTCATAATAGATGTCTGAAAACATACTACACATGTTTCCTGGCATTTGGCATTGTTTTAGAAAAATGCTTTGCAATTTCCCACTAATGCTTTTGTTTTAGAGTATCTTGTAGTCTCCCCATTAAGCTGAATGACCTCAACAAGAGCAGAGCAAGGCTGTTTTGGCACAAGGACAAAGGACACTTTCCCCTCAGCTCATAACAAATTGCTTGCATTAAGAACAAATGGTCTTGGAGTATTATTCTACTTGAGTCTCCGCCTGGTGACAAGCCTAAAGGGGAGACCCAATGTTGACTGTAAACAATAAGAATGGGTCTCAGAAAGTAGAATGTCCTCCTATAGTTTTAAAACATACTATTCCAGGAGCATGAGATGGGCCACATCCAACCATAAAACACCAAATTGTCATGACTTTCAATAGTTTTGTCATTTCAGGCTTTATTTATGATTAAGAAAATCTAATTAAGATGGACTATATAGTAGCAGAAATTTATTGGATCTACTATGTCTATTATTAGAAATATTGACTTTCTGATGTTGCAGTTAGGAATTAATTCTTTATAGGTATCTTAAAAGAAGCCTCTAGCTCACTTATTTCAAGGTCTTTCTACACCATCTAGAACTGGATCTTTAAGGAAATAGTCATTTCAAATATCTTTAAAAAATTCTTCCAAATATGAAAGTATGTAACAGAAAACAAAAATAAAACAAATTTTAGGTTAAGTACAAAATAACATAAAGGAAAGTCGTAACATAATATAAAAATAATATTCTGTGTTTATGGTTTCAGCTGATTTTTTGGAATCACTATTTTTTTTCTTACAAACTTCTGGTCAGTGAGGCTTTTAAAAAGACTATAATTTATAGACATTTCATAATATGACCTTTAGCTCTTTTCTATTTTTAAAGCATGCTTGATTTTGACATAATTTAGAGTTAGTATTTAATACTTGAAAAATAAGTTCTAAGCATGCATGTCAACTACTCTTCATAATGCTATTTTATTACTTCGATCACTGCATTTCATCTTCACTATGCATTTATAAATCTCAGTTTTCAGTTTACTACAACTCAGTGTTTTAAAATGAATCAGATTTCTAGCTGCAAATGACGTTTTAAAAGGAAGATTAAAAACCAGCTAAGCTGGAGCACTTCAAAAGCTCATTGGTCTTGCCCTAAGCAAGAAGTTGAGGAGAGAGGAGGGAGCCATAAGATGCACATTTCGTGTTTGAATAAGGGATTGATTTAGAGAAGAACTCCAGGCTAACTGAGACAGAAGATGGTAATTTTCTATTCTTCCAGTGCTCTGTCAATAAAAGAACATTAGAGATTCTCTCCTCTAAAGAAGCAGTTTACATTTGGGGTTCATCATTGTCATCAAAAAACATTTTTTGCTATTCACACAGCAGTTTCTCCACAGGAAGCCATATGGATTGCATTGAGTATGAGAAGGAACCATGGAAGAGTCACCATTATTTAATAAAGTCTTACATCATTACGAGGTAGGTGATAAATAGTATCTTTTCCTTGACCTCTGCAGCTTCATCTACACATGTCAGGAGAAAACAAATAGATACATAAACCCTTTTTAAAATCAAGTAAAACCAGAAGAAGAAGAAAAAAAAAACACCCATAAGTGATTCTATTAAAATACTGTAGATAAATTAATACTCTTCATTTATATTGCCTATGCATTTGATCACTCTTTTATTCCTTAAGTTATTTACTTTAGCCTTACAAATATTTTTTAGGAGTGCCTGTTATGTGCCATCATTGAGATGAAAAATCAAAGTTTTAATTGAAAAAAAGAATCATGATTTATCTTCAATGACCAATACTTTTTAGGTTTGAGCAAAGCATAGACCTCAGTGTCCTGAAAGCGACACAACTATTCCTCCTGGGGCTGTAATTCTTGGTTCAGATTTGACAGCCCATGATCCAAGCTGGTTTTGTCCTTGGTAGCAGGGCCCCTCATTTGGAAAGGAAGTCCTTTTCTCTGAAACTTGTTTAAGGACATTTTCCTATTTCTTTCTCTGATTTGCAGTGATTGATTCTGACTATATGGTAAGCTCTGAAAAATCTACATATATTCTGATTCTGCTTGATTCTATATTGAACCTTGACATAGTACTCCATTCTCTTTCTCTGCCTTGGTTCTTTGGATGGGGTCAAAAGGTGTTCCACCTGAAGCAGACATTTTATCTTGCTTCTTTTTCCACCTGTCAGAGTATTTACAATGGTTAATAAAATGGACTATTATGTCACATATTATCAGAAAGTACTAACCAATGTCACCCAACGTATTAACCAATGTTACTATGCACTTCAAAATATTAATCACAAGGGATGCTTCTAGATGTAACATAGAAAAAGTTTTATAAGTCAAAGGAATTTGTAAAAAAAAAAAAAGTGAAATAAGCATTTTTTGTTGATGGTTGTCTCATAGCTTTATAATATGCTAACAAGCACATGAATTTCTAAAAGGAGATGGGGCTAAAGGCTCTTCACTATCTCTAGACCTCTTTGATCAAGATGTTTCCACTTTTTATTTATAAAAATACTAAAATTATTTAAGGCCTTCTGCAGAACCCACTTTGGAGAATTCTGTTGCTCAGATAAATAATACAAGCTGAAAAGTCTTCAAGTATAAATTTTCATGATATTTGGATAAATTATCAAGATTTAATTTTTATATGAATAACTTTTAAAAACAGATTCTTGAAATGCCTAAGATTGACCAAACATATCTACTCTCATTTAAAGTTTTTCATAATCAGCAAACTATTTCTCCTTGCTCCTGGTCAAATAAAAAATAATTACAACACTGTCATGTCTAATTACTATCAGATCTAGAATGACAAGAACCTAAAATAATTATGTGACACAACCTCTTATAAATCTATATAACTAGGCCATAGCTAAAATACCTGAAGTTTCTAGAAGATACGTATATATAGAGGGATACACATATGTTATAACAAGATATACATATATCATTTTTAATATGTATTGTACATTATATAATATTATAATATATATTTCAGCCAGAGCCCAACTTACAGTGGCCAATGATAGTTAATACCAGGCTAAAAATTGATGGAACTCATAAACTATGCCTTAATCATTTTTGTTTCCTCCATAGCAGGAAACATAGTGGTCACTACAAAGTTGTCATGAATATATAATGTGAAAAAATACATGGTGGTAGGAGGAAGAAAGAGAAAGAAGAAGGAAGAAAAATGAAGGTCGTACTACATGTGTATTTACTTAAGTCATTCTCTAAGTATTGGATATTTTTAGTATTTTACATCCTACGCTAACCACAAACACAAGTATAAGATAGCCTAGACTCAGGAACACCTGACCTAGTAGAAGAGACAAATACATTAATAAATGACACATTAACAAGGTGATAGCTCTGTAACAGAGGCATGTAGAATTACAATGACTAAGGAGACAGAAATTACGCCTGAGCAGGAACGAAATCTTTCAGGAGCAAGTAATGTCTAGATTGAGGTTTTAAGGATTTCATCATATAGATAATAGAGAGTGCATTACAGACAGAGAAAATATCATCAGCAAGTACACAGAGAACTCAAAAGGTATATTGTATTCGGGAAACAGCATGCCCAAGAAAGTGCTATTAGAAAGAATGGGGCTCAAAGATTGGTGGGGAAGTGCTTAGATGCTATGCTGAGAATTTGGACATTAGTCCTATAGATTCATATTTCTCATATTTACCTGAGTAAGAGATATTTTAAAGTATTGAAAAAATCAGTAATGATTTATGACTTAAATAGAGAATATAAAACTCCTATCAGAAACTAATTAATTGTAACAAAATGTATCAATAAATACCAAAATAATATCAGAAATACATAATGAATTTGCAGAACAAATGCATAATGCATAATTATTTTATACCAACTTAATCCAATAGACATTGTACAACTTAAAGGGAAAGGTGATAAATGATGCCTATTCATTAATGGCAATTTATTAAAGACAATGCATAATGTAATCACATTTGTGGCTTCCTGGAATGCTTAGCTGTTGCATATCATTCAAAACAACTATTTAAAGGCCTTTACATATATATCATTCAAAGTTAGTTACTGAAGAAAACTGTTACCATTACGTATTTCCATTTTTCTCCATAGAACATAATTTGGGAACCACTGCAGTACACAATGGGGAAAGAAAAACAAGCAAAGAGGCTCACCTTGGCAGGAAGATACATTCTGTATATGAAACCTAACTGTATTAGTCCATTCTCATGCTGCTATCTGCCCCAGACTGGGTAATTTATAAAGGAAAGAGGTTTAATTGACTCACAGTTCTGCAGGGCTGGGAAGGCAACAGGAAACTTACAATCATGGTGGAAGAGGAAGCAAACATGTCAGGAAAGAGAAGTGCTGAGCAAAGGGGGAAAAGCCCCTTATAAAACCATCAGATCTCATGAGAACTCACTCACTATAACAAGAACAGCTTGGGAGTAACCGCCCCCATTATTCAATTACCTCCCACTGCTTCCCTGCCATGACACATGGGGATTATGGGAACTATCATTCAAGATGACATTTGGGTGGGGACACAGCCAAACCATATCACCAACTGAAAAGCAACAATATCCAGAAAACCTCTTAAAAAGTGTTGATACTAATAAAAGTTTCAAGCACCATGGTAGAAAAATGTGGTCATCTTTATTAGAAAAGCCCTATGATGACAAAAATGTAACTATGCCAAAAACATGACTGCCTTCCTGTTTATGGAGGCTTACAAACTTGGGAAGGAAACCGACTAAACTTTGAATCAGTGTCAATAAAAGATATTTTTTAAACATATGAAAACATAGGCAAAACTAAATTATCTTTGAAAGCAGATGAAAATGACCAATTTAAATGAATGAACGTAGATTTTAATTTATATTTCTAATTCTTCAGATTTTCTATTGTTATCATTGCTACTTACCAAGTTTACAATGAAGATAACAAAAAAAATCAAAAACGAAACAAAACCAAAAGAAAATTTTAAAACCAGTAAGCTTTGGAGCCAGATATACTTAGAATAAAATAGCAGATGTGCCACAATCTATTAGATTGCCCTTGCGTTACTTTGTTTACCACTGTGAGATGGTATTTTGCTTTTGCTTTTTGTTTTAATCTTCAAAATTAAGAAAGTCATTTCATTGTGCTGTGTCAAAGATTAAATAAATTAATATTGACTTCCTAGAATCATATCTGATACATACTACCTTAGTTTGTGTTCCCACAAAAAGAGACCCATAGACAAGATCAGAATTTAAATACTTTATTTGGGAAGCCATCTAGGAAATGGTTGTAGATAAGTGGAGAAGTGACAAGGGAGAGGGAATAAAACCAATGACCTGTGCATTGTCAGGTCGGCTACCCCTGGGAACCACTGCTCTAGTTGAAAACTGAGGCTTAAAGACTTAAATTAATTTTCCAAGCTCATGCAGCCAAAGAATGGCAGAACTAGATTCTGAAGTGTGCTACCTCTTACCATGGCCTAAATAGTTAACCAGTGCCCAGGACCGATGCTTATAGTCTGACATGGAGCAATTACTCAGCACACTGCTGTGTATTCTGTGAGATAACGCAAAAAGGACTTTATAGTTCTCCCAACCAAGGGTGAGGAAAATGGAGGCTTTATCCACTGAATCTCCATCTATGATTGCCCAATGACTGGATCCCTACAGCCTAGGGGCCGGGTGGGTGAGAGGTAACACGTACCCTCAGAATATCACAAAATGTTAAAATCCATAGCCATTGATTTAAATTGGCTGTTTTCCATTAACTACTCTTCTGTAAGTGGAAAATAGAGTGGGACAATGACAGCATCTTCTACACAGAGTAAACTCCTAATCCTATGAGTAGGCATTAGATGTTGCCTGGACTTATATCCTCAGTATATGGCTGTCATGATAGGTACTGAACAAATGGATGAATGAATGAATTAACAGTAGTTTGGAAACAAATACAAGTTATCTTTCCACAGAACTACAAGTTTCTCAGAAGTCAGCAAGAATTGACTTGAATAATAATAAATATCATTATTAGGCTCTTTATATTTGTCATCCCTAACTAATCTCATTTATATGTAGTATTTTATGTGCTCTTCACAAGAACTTTATGAGGTAGGTCTGTTATTGCCCGTTTGGCTAGTTGAAAACTGAGGCTTAAAGGCTTAAATTACTTTTCCAAGCTCATGCACCCAAGGAATGGCAGAACTAGATTTTGAAGTGTGATACCTCTTACCATGGTCTAAATAGTTAACCAGTACCCAGGACTGGTGATTACAGCCTGACATGGAGCAAAAATCAACTGTGTTGATGAGTAAGTGGAGGTTGATAATTCTGGGCTTTTGTTTAAGGTGCTAAAGACCTAGTGGAAGATGTGAGTGTCTAGACAGTTCAGAGCAGCAAGAGGGCTCTGGCCTGGGTGCCTGGGGATAGGAATATCCGGTAAGGCAGGAGAGTCAGACCAAAGATTACCATAGCCTGTTTTAAGTTTCAATTCAGGATCATTTGTAAGATATAGGCCAATATAAAATGCATCCTTATCCTTTTGTCATTGTCCTCTTGCCTCCCTCTACCTCCTATTTTACACCCCAGGTGAGCACCATGCCATCTATATGTAGTATGTGGCTACAATCAAAGGAAAATAATTTCAAAAACTCTAATGACTTACTTTTTGTATGAGATACATTAGAAGTGAATTTTAGCCTATGTCATATAATTCCTCCCTCAGGCAAACAGAGAAATCACTGTAGACATCAAAAGGAAACTCTCCAAAATGTATATAAAATGTCATCCCAAAATCAGGCTTTGCAAAACAATGTGTGCCAGTGAGTTCAACATGGTAGTAGCTAGAGACTGATTACGACTTAGGACAACTTTGGTCTCAAAATCAAATTCTGCCAGGAATTGCCTTCTTGAGCATTTATCCCAGAGAAATGAAAACCTATGTTCATCCAAAAGCCTGTACATGAATGCTCATGGTAGATTTCTTTTGTGAACACTGGAGTCACACACTGGAATCAAAGAAGGTCAGGCAATTTTTATTAAAATGTGGTCTGGAGACTACATTTAATTTTTTTTATTAGAAGTGCTTTGAATACAGAATCACCAGGTAAAACAACCAGCAATGCTGTAGAGTGGACGAATGGTAAAATACACTGTGGTACACCCATACCATGGAATACTATTCAGCAATAAAAAGAAACAAACCACTGATACATACAGCAACTTAGACACAGCTAAAGGGAATTATGCTGAGGGACATAAATCAATCCCCCAAGATTATATGCTGTACAATTGCACGTATATAACACTGAAATGACAAAAATATAGCATTAGAAAACAAATAAGTTTTGCCAGGGCTCAGGACCAGGAGGGGGTGATTTAGGTGTGGTTACAAACGGGCAGCATCAGGCTCATTGTGGTGACAGAAATGTTCTGTATGCTGACTACCTGTCAATTCCTCTTTGTAATATTGTACTATATTTTCCAAGGTGTTGCCATCAGAGAAAACTGAGTAAAAGGTCCATTGAATCTCTCTGAATTATTTTTTTAATGGAAATTACAACTCTAATTAGCTCCAAATAAAAAGTTTAATCTAAAAATATTGGAATAAGTGATGAAACTAAATGTTCAATATGGTAGTAGCTAGAGATTGATAAATGCTTGATGTATTGTTAACATAATGCATCCATTATGAGTCCCAATTCAGGGAAGTGACCAGATGGATGGATATGGATTCATGAGGTATTTTAATCAGTGTGGGATTCTTGAAAAGGTCAGTCAATGACAGAAAAAAAAAAAAGTCAAAGATAAAGGAAAATTTGGAAAGGATTCCATTGGAGAAATACTTCTTTTGTAATGTAACAGTTGAGTGCACAATTTGTGATCAATATTTGTATTTATGGGGCTGGCATCCCAACATTTACTGGCAGAAGATATTCCATCTCTCTGATCTTTGATTTCTTTATTTGTAAAATGCTAATAACATATACACTTTAGGACTACGAAGCAGTTTAAATTAATAAGAGCTCAAAACAAATGTAAGAATGAATAAGAATCGTTTCAGGTAGCCTCCCTGATTAAGAGATTTATTAGCTTCATATTGATAATGAAGGAATTGAAACAATGACAATCACTTGAAACAATGTCAAGCATTGCAAATATTATTTGTAGTTTCAAACTAGCAAACACACAGAAAAAATAGCATGTATGTACATTGATTGCTTTCTAAGTAGCTTATGTGAAAAAAGAATTCTCAACTAATTATTTGACTTTATAAAACTTCTCGGGAATCAAGCAGCTGAGTTTTTAACACAGTTCTGCCACTCACTAGTTGTGTTACCTTTGGGAAGTCATTTAATTTCTGTTAAGTCCCCAATTTCTTGTCTGTTAAGTTGTAACAATATTACCTTACCATAGGGCTGGTATGAGGAGTAAATGAGATGGCGCATAGTAGACAGTAACACAATCCTAGGCAGAGTAAGAGCTCATTAAATGTTAACCACCTCAATTATTTTTTATTTTAATGATAATAATGATGATGGGTATGACAATCAGAGTTGAAATAATATTTCCTGTTATTGCAAAGGTAAATGAATACCTGCAGTTGATACACTCCAAAGCCCAATGAAAATTCTGCTGGTATTAATGAGAAGATACTGTCAGCAGTACCCATTAGTGCTTCCTGAAAAGGAATAAGTTCTACTTTATTTTGTCACAGGTTGTACCTATGTTTGTTTTGTTATTGACCAGATGTTTTGGGGTGTGCATGTATGTTTGTGTGTGTATGTGTGTGTGTGTGTGTGTGTATGTGTGTAGCAATAGCTCATAGCTTTCATCATATTTTCTAATGGATCTCTGCCCCTCAAAATGTTAAGAAACCAGTAATTCGCATCATTATTCTTGTTTGGTATCACACTGGTTAAATAGTTTTTGTAATTTCTCCAAACTTGGTCCGTTTGTGCTACCATGACATAGAACCCGAGACTGATTAATTTATAATGAACAGGAATTTATTGAATCATGGTTTTGGAGGCTGGGAAGTCCATGATCAAGGGGCCAGCATATTGCAAGAGTCTTCTAGTCACATCATCCAATGGTGGAAAGCAGAAAGGCAAGAGAAGGCAAGACAGATAGCAAGATCTTGAATTGGCAGCCTCAAGCCCTTTTGTGAATGGGCACACATCCATTCACAAAGGTGGAGCCCTTGTGGCCTAAACACCTCCTGTTAGGCACCACTTCCCAAAATTGTGGCATGGGGGTTTAAGTTTCCAACACGTGTTTTTTGGGGAACACATTCAAACCATAGCAACTATTTACTATTTAAAGAATTGTTTCTGTGAGAAAATGTGTTCCATCTGTCAGGCAACTGGCTTCCCAAGAGAAATGGTGGAAAACTTCCCATGTGTAAGAAACCAGGGATTGCTATTCTGTCAGAGATGCCCCGTGAACGTGAACAGAGTATGAGAGTTTCACGCTACCCAATCATACTTCCCATGCCTGTGCTCCATGTTCCTCATCTGATTTCAACTTTCAAGGATTCAGCTTCCATAGTCACCATCCTGGCATATAAGGATTCTCCAATGCAAGCAGTATAACTTCTTTTAAAGGAAAGTTATTTTCATGAACTGCCAAGAGTATGCTTTCAGCTTGAAAAGCTATGTCTCGTTCAATAAAAATGCCTACTATGATCATAACAAAGGAGGAGTTTTGCCTCAAAAACTAGTTTTTTTCCTAAAAGTTTATTATAGTGGAATTTTAGTGCTAATTAGTTTTTAAACTTTTTATTATATTCTCGTTGTTGCATACAAAAAGATATCTGTAAAATATGTAACTTATGAGGCCCAATAATCAATCCAATTTATTTTTAAGACAGAACATTCTAATTTCCTTTCTCTAACAATGACCCACTCAGTTCAAGGGAAGGAACACTTTATCTGATATTAATGCTTTCCAAAATTAGCCCCAAAATGACTGTTCAAGGAACGTTGTAAATTTTTATTTTTATTTTTTTTTTAAGATAGGGTCCTGCTCTGTCACCCAGGCTAGAGTGCGGTGGCATGATCATGGATCATGGCTCACTGCAGCCTCCACCTCCCTGGCTCAAGCCATTCTCCCACCTCCACCTCCCGAGTAGCTGGGACTACAAGTGCACACCCCCACACTCGGCTAATTTTTGTATATTTTGTAGAGATGGGGTTTTGTCATGTTGCCCAGGCTTGTCTCGAATTCCTGAGATAAGCCACCCACTTCGGCCTCCCAGAGTGCTAGAACTACAGGCATAAGCCACCATGCCCAGCCCAATTTTTAATCTGTATGTACATATTTTCTTATCAGGCATCCACACTGAATTGTTTAGCTTTTTCCTCAAATGAGGTCTCTGTATGCTTACATTGGGGTTAGCTGCTACACATGCCTACTGAGAGGTTGCAGCAGACTTTTTGTCATTCCAACCTGGGGTCTCCATTATGTGCCAATTACCATTTTATTGTGCCTGCTTGTTGCAAAACACATTTAAGTGTCTCTGATCACCATGCCAAACTCACCTCCACCCGAAATACGAACACATGCCTAGAAACAAAGAAAGACTTTTAGTATACCCATCACCCAAATAGTGCACGTTGTATTCGATAGGTAATTTTTCATCCCTCTTTCCATCCTCTCCACTTCTGAAACTCCAATGTCCATTATACCACTCGGTATGCCCCTGCATATCATAGCTTAGCTCCCACTTATACGTGAGAACATATGGTATTTGGTTTCCCTTTCCTGAGTCACTGCACTTTGGATAATAGCCTCCAGTTACAACCAAGTTGCTGCAAAAGACATTATTTCATTATTTTTCAAGGCTGAGTATTATCTCATGGTGTGTGTGTGTGTGTGTGTGTGTGTATAACATTTTCTTATTATATATATTTATATATATTTTCTTATGTAATATATATGTGTGTGTGTATATATATTACATTTTCTTTATCTAGTCATTGGTTGGCAAGCACTTAGGTTGATTCCATCCTCTTTGAAATTGTGAATTGTGTAGGTTCCCATTATTCCACTGAAATAAGTATGCAGAAAAAATATTTGGAATATTGCCTATGCGATTAGGCTGGGCAACTCTTTTTCGCTTTTTTTTAAAAACAAGAATAGACTTAAGTATACATGAAACGAGGGTAGAAAACCTGGTTATTAATGAAAATATAGACACAATATTTAACCCTTCCCTTAGGTCTTTAATTTATCATTTAAAGTTACATACCAGGCTAAAGTTATGAAGAACTTTGAAAACATAAAAATGCATGGTTATATTACATAGTCATGCACGGCACAGACATTTCAGTCAACAGATGGCATATACAACTGTGGTCCCACAAGATTATAATGGAGCTGAAAAACTCCTATTGCCTAGTGACACTGTAGCTGTCATAACGTCAACTTACACAGCAGAACACATTACTCAGGTGTTTGTGGTGATGCTGGTATAAACAAACTGACTGAACTGCCAGTCATATAAAATATAACACATACAATTTTGTGCAGTAAATAATACATGATAATAATAATAAATGACTATATAACTAGTTTATGTTTCTACTATACAATACTTTTTATTGTTCCATTAGTGTATACTTTGTTACTTATTCAAAAAGTTAACTATAAAATAGCCTCTGGGGGTCCTTCAAGAGAGATTCCAGAAGAAGGCATTGTTGCATTGTTATCATAGCAGACAGCAGCTCCGTGTGTATTACTGCCCCTGAAGACCTTCCGGTTGGACAAGACATAGAGGTGGAATACAGTGATATTGATGATTCTGATGTACGTCTCAGCTAATGTGTGTGTTTGTGTTAGTTTTTATTACAGAATTTTTAAAAAACAAATAAATTTAAAAGACAGAAAATAACTTAGAGGATAAGAATATAAAAAGGAAATATTTGATGTACAACAGTCATATGATGTGTTTGTGTTTTAAGCTTAGTGTTATTACAAGAGTCAAAACATTTTTAAAAAATAGAAAAGGTTATAAAGTAAAAACATTAGAGTAAGCTAAAACTAATTTATTATTGAAGAAAAATTTTTTTTAAATGTAATGTAGCCTAAGTGTACAGTGTTTATAAGACCTATAGCCATGTACAGTAATGTCCTAGGCCTTCGTATTCACTCTCCACTCACTCATTCACTCACCCAGAGCAGCTACCAGTCCTGTAAACTTCATCCATGGCAAATGCCCTATGCAGGTGTACCATTTTTTTAAATTTTTATACCATATTGGTAGTGTACCTTTTATATGTTTAGATAAGTTTGGATACATAAATATTTAGCATTGTGTTACAGTTGGCTATAGTATTCAGTACATTCACATGTTTTACAGGTTAGTAGCCTAGGAGCAATAGGTTTTACCATATAGCCTAGGTGTGTAGTAGGCTATACCCTCTAGGTTTGTGTAAGTATACTGTACGATGTTCACGCAATGAAAAAATCACCTAACGACGCATTTCTCAGAACGTATCTCCATCGTTAAAGTGACACGTGGTTTTACTATTATGGCATTCTTCCTGAAGTGTGTCAGAAAGTTAATTGCATCCTCTGCTGTGCTTGTTAAAAATGGACAGTCCATAGCCTCCTTCAGATGCTCAAGGTCAATAAGAAACTGAGAGTACTGCCAAGAATCTGCATTTTAACAAGCACTGAAGGTGACTGTTATGCACAGTATATTTGACCACCACTTCCTCCACCCTGATGTACAGATTACATTCTCTTATTCGTGGCTACCAGAGAAGGGACTACAAGTTTGCTTTGCCACCTACCATTGCACCCAATCTCACCCTAAGGTGTTTCAATGTCCTTGTCTTTCTGAACAGCATCACTCCACGCCTCCATTTCTTACCACTGATTTGCCTCTTAACCAACAGCGCCTCTTAAAGGGTAAGCACTGAATAGCTTGACTTCTCCTTCCTCGACTAAGTAACTTCAACGTATTCAAAAGTTGGCATGAAGCCATGGGTAAGGTTCAGGCTGAAGCACCATACTCCCTGGCTTCAAAATTCTGCCCTGCCATTGACTAGGGGTCTTGCTTTGCACAAATTTTGCTACCTCTATTTTTCTTTTCCATAAAATGTAAATGATAGTAGGATCTACCTATCAGAATAATTTTGAGGATTTTGTGAGTTAATACACGCAAAATGCTTAGTACAGGACCCCGTACGCAGGCAACCCTTGGGGAATATGAGAATCACTATGACCTTACTCTGGTTCTCCTAAAGAGCATGAATTAAGCCAAAGGAATGGGTCTTTCTAGAGACATGTTAGAGAGAACTACTCCTCAGCATGCAGGACTGGTGCCTCTCAAGTCGTGTGCCATAAGCAAAGACTCCTCTACTTATAAAGTGAGGTAATTGCTACAGCTTCTTCTTTCAATCAAAGAATTTGCAGCAGTATGATAATGTAACTTGACACTGAACCAGAATTTTAGTGTCTGGAAAGCAACGTAATTATGTAGATGAAACATAATGTCTCAATATAGTGGACTACAATCTAGGAATGGTTAAGGGAAGAAAAGGAGGGCAGTAAGGGAGAATAATAAGAGGAAAGTATCACCCCCAGGAAAACCTATGTGTGTGTGCATGCACATGTGTGTTTATCCTTTCCTTTTTTTATTCTATCTGGCTGCATTGAGGCCATTGTTATCCAGAACATGGAATTCCTGCCTCTCTCAATTTACCTTGTCCTTAGTAGTCACATCTGTATTAGCTAGCATAGCAGCTAGCAGCGTGTGTAAATCCTTTGACAAACTTTAGAAGAATTGACAGTTATCCGTATCACATTCTAGTTCTGCAATGTAGGTGTAGTTTAGATTTATGAAATCACTGATTCTGTTGGCAATTTGTACTTGGACTTGATTGGATACATTCACATCCAATGCCATAGGCTCTGCAATGAATTTAGTATAACTTTACATCAGGCTTAATATGTTACATTTCTACCAGTCGGATTAAAACAGCACAGGAACTTGAATAATTGATTTGTTCATTATTAACCCTGTTTCTATCCTTTAGAAAATCCTCAATATGATTTATGTAATGATTGATGAATAAGTGTAATGAGTGACAAACATCTCAAACAGGGAGGACATTTTTTAATAAAAAGAAAGATAACCAAAGTTATATATAAAAGTGATTCACGTATTATTTTGAGATTGAGTGTACAGGAAGTATTTGTCACCCCTATGCTACATGTATATGCTAATCTGCTTAAGAATGCATACTCTACAGTAGGTCTGGTTCCTGACAGTATTTTTTGAAACACAGAAACATATAGAATCAGAATTATAATGCTTGATGATGATTGCAAAAATTTAAAAAATTCATAGAATATGATGAAGAAAAAAATAAAGATAGTAACTTCACGCAATGCAGGAAATTAGCAGAACCCTGCTGGATAATTTGATGCTAATGTGAATCCCCAAAGAGGAGGAGAGGTACTTCTACTTCTGGGTAGAATTAGTAGACCGTCGCAGCTCAATGCTCTCACTGTAATAGCTAGATACAATCTGGAAAATTACAAAATCATATTTTAAAAAATTAGAGAGCTGCAGAAACAATGTGGACTGCATAAATTGGAATTTTGCTTTGAAAGGCAGAACCACATTTTCTGTAGTTTTTAGAGCACCAGAGACAGAAATCTGACATGTTCTCAGTGGTCTCAGGCTTTGCACATTAAACAGATGGATTGAATCTTTCTAAAACTGAAACTTAGCCCTGACTCAACTCATTTTCTGATTTAATTGAGGTTCTCATCCTTCCATCTGTCTGCCTGACTGAAAGAAAGGAAAAATGAAAAAGAGTTTGGGGAGCACTTTACTGCTATAAGAAATCATCTTTTATACTATGCTGGGTATGCAAATTAAAAAATGATAGAAACATGAAGCAATGGGAAAATGTGACTACAAAAAATATAGAGTGAAGCAGACCTACAAATGATCCAAATATTGGGCTTAGTATGTAGGGATTTTTAAATGACTATAAATATATTTTTTAGAAAACATAGTAAAGCTAAGCAAGATGAATAAAAAGGTAGAGGATTTCAATAAAGAATTGGACTGTATATAATGAATCAAGTGTATATTTTAGAACTGAAATGTATGATATACAAAGTTAACTCATTGTGGGAAATTAATAGTGTACTGGACATGGCGGAAGACAGGATTATCAAATGCAGAGACTGGTCGATGGAAAATATATACACACTGAAGCAAAGAGAACAAAGACAAAACAGAACAGAATAAAATGGGTAAATGGGACATAGTCAAAAGGGCAAGTGTATGTATATATTGAAGTACATATATATATATAACAGAGAGACAGGGAGAAGTAAAATAAAGATAACAAACAAGGCAGAAGGAATATTTGAAAAGAGAACTGGTGAAAATTTTTCAAAACTGGAAAAGACTTCAATCCACACTTACAAAAAGCTTTGCAAACCCCATGAAAGAAAAGTATAAAGAACACACACACACAGTTATAGCATAATTAAAATGCTAGCAAAAAAAGACAAAGGGAAAAGAAGTAATATTACATCTAAAGGAGCAAGAGTACAGAAAGACAGCTGACTTCTCAGCAGACAGGGTCAAACCAGAAGGCAGTGAAATGACATCTATGCTCATTCAGAATATATTCCTTAAAAATAAAGGCAAAATAGGAGAGTTTCAGACAAACAAAAGCTACCTTAGTAGGAATAGTAAATGGAAATTATTTTTCCAAACTTTTATTTTGGGTTCAGCAGTACATGTGCAGGTTTGTTACATAAGTACACTTGTGTCACAGGGGATTGCTGTACAGATTATTTCATTGCCCAGGTACTAAGCCTAGTATCCAATAGTCACTAAATGGAGATTTTAAGCAGAGGGAAATCTTTCCTAGTGGGAACCACAAAATATCAGGAAAAAAAAAATGGAACGCAAAAGAAAGAGTAAGTTAGCATGTAAATATTTTAAAAATAAAAGGTATAAATAAATATGTTTAAAATTAATTTCAAACTTACTACAGAAATAAGATATTTAAAATGCATGATTAATCCAACAAAGATGAGAATAAAAGAAAAATTAACAGATGGAAATAACATAAAATAAAATAAAGTATAACAATCAAACAAGAAAATGATAGGTATAGGCCAAAGCATATTAAATATAAACCAGCCAAAGACTTCAGTTAAAAGACAAAGAATTTCAGACTGGATTAATAAACAACCAACGGACAGCCAAGAAGTTATATTTGACTTCAAAGGCCTAAACTCTGTTTCATGTCCACTAAAAACCGGATTAAAAGTGTGATTAATTTTTTACTTGTGTCTGTATCATGTAAGCATAAATACTAATTTTTGCTCTACATATCCATAAATGTCATTTTTGATATTAACATTTAATATCAAAAATTTTCTTTAACCATGGATTCCTCAAATTCAGTCATTTCCATGAGGGCAAATAACTCTAAATCGTATTATACAAGCATTCACATTATAACCAGAACACAAGGGCTAAATATCTGTTCCATGTACTTTAAAGTTCATTATAAAATATACACGAGTCCTTAACGATGTTAACTCATCTATGGTTTTTGCATGCCCAGACTCAGTGTAAGGTGCAGAATGGACTCTCATGGCTGTCT